>NC_057794.1:154005546-154015041 GCF_018294505.1 Triticum aestivum | reverse complement strand
CGCCACGCGCGGGCGACCGAGCTCCGGCGACCCCGCCGCCCTCCGCTCCTCCGATGAGCTCCGGTAGCCGCCTCCCCGCGAACTCCAGCGCCAACTCCGGCGAGAGTCTGGCCACCTCGATCCGCGTGACCCCGATCCAGATCTGATCTGAAACCCTAACCCGAGGGTTGACTTTCTCCCCCTCTCTCAGATTCATGTTGCATACTTTGACCTGCCGTAACTTTGCATCCGTAGCTCCGATTTGGGCATATAGCATATCAAAATGTTCATCTCAGAGAGTGCATCATTTCATTCCATTGCATCATTTTCATTTGAGTTCATCTTGATGCCCGAAATGCTGTTAGAAGAGGGCTACTTGAGATAATTGTCAGATCTGCTACTCCATTTAGATATTTGTCATTTTTTCCATGATTATTGTGTGCATGATATGCCCATCAGTATTGCATATGTTTTGTTAAGGGCTTTGTTATCTTTCTAGAGGTGCAACCCATGTATTTTTGTGATGTTTGTGGTGACTAGCACAAGCTTGCAAAGTGGGGCACTTGGTAATTCTGATTTCAGGGACTTAGCAATTCCACTAAGTCCTTGAGCTGTTTATCTCATGTTGCCATATGTTCATGTTGTTTCCTAGTGATCCGTGCCTCTTTTGAGGATGATCAGTAAGGATGTTTTGTTAATCGTGTAGTGCTGTATCCATCCATGTCTTTGTTTGCAATTTTGGAGAACCATAGCTTGAGTCAATCGAGCTCTACTTTTGCTACTTTGTGAATCTGGGCAGATTGTCTACTTGTTAGCGATTTTGCCGATGATGTTGTAGTTGATCCGTGCATGCTATGTTATTGTTCTTGGCATGTCTAGCTTGAATTTTTTGTATTCTCGATGGGTGTAAGCTAAGCTTATCATGACTTGCACCCTAGTGAGTGCATCGAGCTCGTAAACATGCCTACTTGAGATATGTTTCAGCATGTGCCAGTTTTCACTAAGTCTGTGATCTGATTATGTTTTTGCCATGTTCACATGCTTGCAATTGTATTTTCTGATCCCTTTTGGCTCAAGGTCACTAAGGGACTTTTGTTAAGCTCTTTGAGTATCTCCATGCCATGCTTTACGTTTCCATGTTCAGGTCCTGTAGCATGTAGTTTTGTTGCTTCGAAGAGTGCTACCTGATCTGAAATTCCAGACAAGTGTTAATTTCACTAAGTCTGAGATCTATTTGCCATATGCATTTTTGCCATGCTTGTTTGAACTTGTTAATTGATGAATTGGCCATAGCTCAGTGCTAGGCTTTTGTTAAGCATCTAGAATGCATCCCTACCATGTATTTTGTTGTCATGTTTGGGTGCTGTAGCATGTTCATCTCGTTGCATTTAGATGGCTACTTGCTGTAAATCGCAGACCGGTGTCATATTTGAATTGCTTGCCATTTCCAAACCGTAACTCCGATTCCGGCGTTCTTTATATTGTTTTCAAGCGATTTCATCTTATCTTTCCAGTGGCACACTTGGATTCCCAAGTTGAGGCCAGGGTCATGCATCCCTTGTCAAATCTTGCATATGCATCCCGCATCGCATACCATCTTTGCATCATGTTGTTTGAGTTGCACGTGGTTGATTTGTGCCCTCGTTGCTTGTTTGTCTTGTTTGGGTAGAGCCGGGAGACGAGTTCGCTAATGAGTAGCCCGTTGAGTTTGCTTTCGAGGATCCAGTCAACTCTGATAACTGTGCAGGCAAGATGATCATACCCTCGAAATCACTACTATCTTTGCTATGCTAGTTTGCTCACTCTTTTGCTATGCCAATGCTATGATGCCTACCATTTTCTTTCAAGCCTCCCAAATTGCCATGTCAAACCTCTAACCCACCATGTCCTAGCAAACCGTTGATTGGCTATGTTACCGCTTTGCTCAGCCCCTCTTATAGTGTTGCTAGTTGCAAGTGAAGATTGGAGGCCGTTCCTTGTTGGAACATTTATTTACTTGTTGGGATATCACTATATATCTTATTTAATTAATGCATCTATATACTTGGTAAAGGGTGGAAGGCTCGGCCTCTTGCCTAGTGTTTTGTTCCACTCTTGCCGCCCTAGTTTCCGTCATATCGGTGTTATGTTCCCGGATTTTGCGTTCCTTACGCGGTTGGGTTATAATGGGAACCCCTTGATAGTTCGCCTTGATTAAAGCTTTTCCAGCAATGCCCAACCTTGGTTTTACCATTTTCCACCTAGCCTCGTTTTCCCTTGGGTTTCCGGAGCCCGAGGTTCATCTTGTTTAACCCCCCCCCCCCTCCCGGGCCAGTGCTCCTCTGAGTGTTGGTCCGAACCAGGCAGCCTGCGGGGCCACCTCGGGGAAACTCGAGGGTTGGTTTTACTCGTAGCTTGACCTATCTGAGTGTGCCCTGAGAAAGTGATATGTGCAGCTCCTATCGGGATTTGTCGGCACATTCGGGCGGTGTTGCTGGTCTTGTTTTAACCTGTCGAAGTGTCTTGAAGAACCGAGATACCGAGCCTGATCGGAACATCTTGGGAGGAGATCTATTCCTTCGTTGACCGTGAGAGCTTGTCATGGGCTAAGTTGGGACTCCCCTGCAGGGATTTGAACTTTCGAAAGCCGTGCCCGCGGTTATGGGCAGATGGGAATTTGTTAATGTCCGGTTGTAGATAACTTGAACCTTAACTTAATTAAAATGAATCAACTGAGTGTGTTACCGTGATGTCCTCTTCTCGGCGGAGTCCGGGAAGTGGACACGGTGTTGGAGTAATGTTTGCGCAGGTTGCTCTCTAGTTTCCCGCTAGCGCTTTGCCTCCTCTTCTCGCTCTCCTTTGCGAACAGGATAGCCACCATACTTGCTAGTTGCTTGCTGCAGCTCCACATATATTTACCTTCCCTTACCTATAAGCTTAAATAGTCTTGATCGCGAGGGTGCGAGATTGATGAGTCCCTGTGGCTCACAGATTACTATTACACCAGATGCAAGGCCTGATGATTCCGCTCCAGGTGATGCGCTCGAGCTCAAGTGGGAGTTCGACGAGGACTCTCAACGTTACTATGTTTCCTTTCCTGATGATCAGTAGTGGTGCTCAGTTGGGGGTGATCGGGACCGTGTCGCATGTTGGGTTCTCTTTTATTTTGCCGCCGTAGTCGGGCCATGAGTGTTTGGTTGATGTAATGTTGTTTATGTACTTGATTGACGTGGCAAGTGTAAGCCAACTATGTTATCTCCCCTTTTATTATCATATTACATGGGATGTTGTGAAGATTGCCTAACTTGTGACATATGCCTTTAATGCGATTATGCCTCTAAGTCGTGCCTCGACACGTGGGAGATATAGTCGCAACAAGGGTGTTACAAGTTGGTATCAGAGCCTTCCCCGACCTTAGGAGCCCCATTGCTTGATCGTTTTAGCAGCCGAGTTGTGTCTAGAAAAATGTTTTGAGTCATTTAGGAATTATATATCAGAGAGTTTAGGAATTCTTTTTACTTCCCAGTCTCCTCATCGCTCTGGTAAGGCATCCTGACATAGAGTTTTGACTCTTCTCTTCTCAAATTTCACTAAAAAAAATTTAGGATCACGCAGGTATCTTGGAATCGTTCCGATGGTTTTATGATGAGAACATTGTCTTGGTGCCTCCTGTCAGGGGTTTTGTGGAAGTGTCCCGGGGAGTTGAGCTCTGAGGTGTTGTCGTCATAATTTTATCGTTGCAGTTCTGGAATACCTGAATTTTAGCACGCCGACATAAAAAATCTCTTTTATGCAGTTCGTTGGTGAGATAACCTCGACGCCATCCAGTACTGGGGCGGGAGTTCGGGAGTATCGCCATAACTTGTATAACGGATGCTTTTCGAAGGTTGAGGTAGATGGTTTCCGAAGTTTTTCTCGGTTATGTGTTGAAGGATGGATACAGCTGGATGTAGGATTTGCTAGAATTGGGTGAGATATTATGATTCCCCTGTATCCCCAACACCTGATTGCATAACCGGAAAGGTTCGGGAGTTTCATAGGTGGGAATTCTAGTAGCTCTAGTTCTTCTTCCACGGATATTGGTTTGAGGTTGGGATTTCTTACCGATTATTCGTTCTTGATCCGTACCTTGTTGATTTATTTCTCTACCTTAATTCTAAGTGGCTTCTCAATTTATGGATATGTGACCATTTCAAGAGGAATGCATTCGTTCATTTTGTTCGGATGTGAAGACTATATGTTGCAATTTACATTCCATTGGATTCAGCTTCAATATTTGTCTATCAATGTGCTAATGGATGTCAACCTCTTCAGGATGGCTCCCCCAACGCGCACGACTCTGAATCCTGATCCGCCACCACCTCCACCTCCTCCGGAGGCATGGCAAGCTGTGATGGCCGCAACCAATGCAAACACACAGTTGATCATGCAAATTCTCCAAGAGCGCAATCAGGGCAACCAAGGGAACCAAGGCAACAATCAGAATCACTATGCTACACTCAACCAGTTCCTTGCTAACGGGCCAAAGACTTTCAGCAATTGTGTTGAGGCAACCGATGCTGACGATTGGCTTGTGGATCTGTGCAAGCATTTCGAGTGCAGCAACGTCAGGCCTGAGGACTTTGTCAAGTTCGCTTCCTTCCAACTCAAAGATCAAGTTGCAGAATGGTTCCAGCAGTACAAGGATTCCAGAGGTGGACGTGTTATCACCTGGGATGAATTTCGTCAAGATTTCCAAGCTCATCATATTCCCCAAAGCGTGGTTGAAAGCAAGCGTGAGGAATTTCGCAACCTGAAGCAAGGCTCTTTGTCTGTCTATGACTACAACAAGTTGTTTCAGAAGCTCGCCCACTTTGACAAGCAGGACATCCCTGATGAGAAGAGCATGATATACCAGTTCAGGGGTGGTCTCAAAGAAGAAATTCAGCTCGCTCTTGTTCTCTTTGAGCCCTTGAGATACGATGAGTTCTACAACATGGCACTGAAGCAAGAGGCTGCTCAATTGAGGTGTGATGCTTCCAAGAAGCGAGTCAGAGATGCTACTCCTTCTTCCTCTACTGAAGTGGCCAAGCAGCAGAAGTATTGGCTTCCTCCTCCTCCGTTCCGTCAGCCGTATCAGCAGAAGAGCAAAGGTGGCAGTGGATCTTCCCACCCACCCAACCCTGGCTTTCAGAACAAGACTTCCTCTCAAGCTCCAAGATCGAGTGCTCCGTATCACCATCCGCTTTCAGAGGTCACGTGCAACAAGTGCCAATAGAAGGGTCACTATGCCAACAAGTGTTTCAACCAGAGGCGTCTTCCTCCTCCTCCTCCTGTCAGATCGGCAAGTACAGCTGTGGTCAAGCATAACCCCAAGCACACCAAGGTCAACTTGATGAATGCAGCTCAGGCAGAGGATTCGTCAGATGTCATCATGGGTAACCTTCCTGTTAATGATATTCCCGCAAGAGTTCTTTTTGACACTGGTGCATCGATTGTTTCATGTCAAAGCCATTTTTTACCAAGCATGAGTTCGTTTCTTCTCATTTGGGTAAACAAATGGATATCGTTTCTCCTGGCAAACGTTTGAGTGCAAGTCTGGAGGTGCCAGATGTTACTATCACCTTGGGCGATTACAAGTTTCTTTCTTCCCCAATGGTTCTTGGCAACTCAGATATTGATCTTATTCTCGGAATGGATTGGCTTTGTAAGCACAAGGCTCAGCTTGATTGTGCATCCAGGCAGATTCAATTGACTCATTCGTCTGAGGATGTAATTGTCTTTGCCGCTCGTGATGATACCATCCGTCTATTTTCTCTCAATGAGAAGGGTGAACTGGATGCTATCTCGCAGATTCCAGTCGTTTGTGAATATCAAGACGTCTTTCCAGAAGAGCTTCCAGGAATGCCTCCTCATCGGCCAGTTGAATTCGTTATTGATCTTGAGCCTGGCACGGAACCTATGTGCAAGCGTCCTTACAAGCTCGGACCTGAAGAGTTGAAGGAGTTGAAGAAGCAACTCGATATTCAAGAGAGAATGGGTCTCATCTGGCCTAGTTCTTCTCTGTGGGGTTGTGGTGTTCTTTTTGTGAAGAAGAAGGATGGAACGGACCGACTTTGTGTTGATTACCGTCCATTGAACAAGAAGACCATCAAGAATAAATACCCACTTCCCAACATCAATGAGCTGTTCGAACAACTCAAAGGTGCCCAAGTATTCTCCAAGCTTGATCTCCGTATGGGTTATCATCATATTCGAATCCGTGAGCAAGATATTCCCAAGACGGCTTTCAGGACAAGCTATGGTTCATATGAATACACTGTCATGTCTTTTGGTCTCGTCAACGCTCCTCCGATGTTCTCTCGCATGATGAACTTCATCTTCAATGCCTACACCAATGACTTTGTTTTGGTCTATCTCGACGACATTCTGGTTTTCTCCAAGAACAAGGAAGATCACGCCAAGCACTTGCGTTTGGTGCTTGATAAGCTCAGGAAACATTAGTTCTATGCCAAGTTCTCCAAGTGTGAATTTTGGCTCGATGAGGTTCTTTATCTTGGTCATATCATCTCTGCCAAGGGCATTGCCGTGAATCCTGAGAAGGTGTCTGCAATTGTGAATTGGGAACCTCCTCAGAATGTGAAGCAACTCCGTAGCTTCCTCGGTCTCGCAAGCTATTGCCGAAGATTCGTTGAAAACTTTTCTAAGATTGCGAAGCCTCTCTCTAATCTTCTCCAGAAGCACGTCAAGTACGTTTGGTCTCCGGAATGTGACATTGCTTTCAACACTTTGAAAGAGAAATTGATCACTGCTCCAGTTCTGACTCCGCCTGATGAATCCAAGCCGTACGAGGTCTTTTGTGATGCCTCTCTCCAAGGTCTTGGAGCAATGCTGATGCAAGAGAAGAAAGTTGTTGCTTATACCTCTCGCTAGTTGAATCCTAATGAGAAGAACTACCCCACTCATGATCTCGAGTTGGCGGCAGTTGTGCATGCTCTTTTAACTTGGAGACATCTCTTATTGGGAAGAAAAGTGGACATTTTCACTGATCACAAGAGTCTCAAGTACATCTTCACTCATCCTAATCTCAACCTCAGGCAAACTCGATGGGTCGAAATGATTCAAGAGTATAATCCGAGTATTGAGTATACTCCAGGCAAGGCCAATGTGATTGCTAACGCATTGAGCAGAAAGGCTTATTATAACAGTCTGATTCTTAAGCCTTATCAACCCGAGCTTTGTGAAGCTTTCCGCAAACTTAATCTGCAAGTTGTTCCTCAAGGTTTCCTCGCCAACCTTCAAGTCTCTCCTACCTTGGAAGACCAGATTCGCCAAGCCCGGCTTCTTGATGCTATGGTGAAAAAGGTGAAGATTGGGATTGCCAAGAGTCAACCCAAGTACAAGTGCTACCATCTTGATGACAAGGACACTCTCTTCTTCGAGGATCGTATTGTTGTTCCCAAAGGTGACCTCGGTAAAGTGATCATGAATGAGGCTCACAATTCTCTCCTCTCCATCCACCCTGGGAGTACGAAGATGTATCAGGACCTCAAGCAGGCTTATTGGTGGACTCGAATGAAGCGCGAGATTGCTCAATTCGTGAATGAATGTGATGTCTGGAGAAGAGTGAAGGTAGAACACCAAAGGCCAGCAGGTCTCCTCCAACCTCTTGCCATTCCAGAATGGAAG
This sequence comes from Triticum aestivum, assembly GCF_018294505.1. NCBI lineage: Eukaryota > Viridiplantae > Streptophyta > Magnoliopsida > Poales > Poaceae > Triticum > Triticum aestivum. The sequence goes on along the minus strand of NC_057794.1, from coordinate 154,007,415 downwards.
TTTGACCACATTGAAATGGACTTCGTGACTGGGTTTCCAAAGTCCAAGCGTGGCAATGATGCTATATTCGTTGTCATCGACAAACTCACTAAAGTGGCTCATTTTCTGCCTATAAAAGAGTCAATCACTGCAGCTCAATTGGCGGAACTCTATACCTCTCGTATTGTCTCTCTGCACGGTATTCCATAGGTGATCTCTTCAGACCATGGCAGCATTTTTTATCCAAGTTTTGGGATTCTTTTCAAAAGGCCATGGGCACCAGCATCCGCTTCAGCACAGCTTTCTATCCTCAAATTAGCGGTCAAGTCAAGCGTGTCAACCAGATTCTTGAAGATATGCTCAGGGCTTGTGTGATCTCCTTCGGCATGAAGTGGAAGGATTGTCTTCCTTATGCTGAATTTTCCTACAACAACAGCTTTCAAGCAAGTTCAGGCAAGGCCCCATTAGAAATTCTGTATGGCAGGAAGTGCCGTACCCCTCTCAACTGGTCTGAAACCGGTGAACGTCAGCTTTTGGGTAATGACTTAATCACAGAGGCAGAGGAAATGTGCAAAGTCATTCGAGATAACCTCAAAGCAGCCCAATCCCGCCAGAAGAGCTACTATGATAGTAAGCACCATGATTTGGCTTTCGAGATCGGAGATCATGTTTACCTCCGCGTCTCTCCTATGAAAGGTACTCGTTGCTTCAGTATCAAAGGGAATCTTGCCCCTAGATACGTGGGACCTTTCAAGATTGTCAGCAAGAGATGCGACCTCGCCTATCAACTCGAGCTTCCTTCAAACTTTGCAAATGTTCATGACGTGTTCCATGTCTCTCAGCTTCGGAAGTGTTTCAAGACTCCTGACCGCACCGTCAACTTCCAGGACATTGAGCTCCAAGAAGATCTCTCTTATCGTGAGCACCCAGTTGCTATTCTCGAAGAGACTGAACGCAAGACTCGCAACAAGTCAATCAAATTTCTCAAAGTCAAGTGGTCACACCATTCCGACCGTGAAGCTACCTAGGACCGCGAGGATCACCTCCGTTCTGAGTACCCGGCGTTCTTCCAGTCCTAGATCTCGGGACGAGATCCTTTCGTAGTGGTAGAGTGTTGTAACACCCCGGATGTGACTTTCCCAATTTGTACTCCAACTCTTGCCGTTTCGGCTTTAAGTTATTTTATTTTCTCGGGTTCGAGTCTTTGTCTCCGTGTGTTGTTGTCGTTGTCATGCATCTCATATCATGTCATCATGTGCATTGCATTTGCATACGTGTTCGTCTCATGCATTCGAGCATTTTCCCTGTTGTCCGTTTTGCATTCCGGCGCTTCGTTCTCCTCCGGTGGTCATTTCTACCTTTCTTTCGTGTGTGGGGATTAAACATTTCCGGATTGGACCGAGACTTGCCAAGCGGCCTTGGTTTACTACCGGTAGACCGCCTGTCAAGTTTCGTAAAATTTGGACTTCGTTTGGTACTCCAACGGTTAACCGAGGGACCGAAAAGGCCTCATATGTGTTGCAGCCCAACACCCCTCCAATTTGGCCCAAAACCCACCTAAACCCTCTCCATCATCTAGAGCGTTCGATCACGATCGCGTGGCCGAAAACCGCACCTCATTTGGACTCTCCTAGCTCCCTCTATGCCTATAAATAGACACCCCCGAAAATCTCCTTCTCCTTCCCCCCAAAAAAACCCTAGATCCACCCACTCGCACCGCGCCGGACATTGTCCGTCCGGGCCGGATGCGTACGCGTCGCCACCGCCGCCCAATCACCCGCCGCCACGTGGCCCTCCGCCTCCTCCCACCGCGGAGGCCCGCGAAGCCCAAGGTCGGCCCCCGCGGCCCGCGGCCGCCCGCCGCCGCCTACCGCGCCCCGCCATCGCTGC
>NC_057794.1:153930122-154005204 GCF_018294505.1 Triticum aestivum | reverse complement strand
ACCACGCGCGGGCGACCGAGCTCCGGCGACCCCGCCGCCCTCCACTCCTCCGGTGAGCTCCGGCAGCCGCCTCCCCGCGAACTCCGGCGCCGACTCCGGCGAGAGTTCAGCCACCTCGATTCGCGTGCCCCGATCTAGATCAGATCTGAAACCCTAACCCGACGGTTGACTTTCTCCCCCTTTCTCAAATTCATGTTGCATACTTTGACCTACCGTAACTTTGCATCCGTCACTCCGATTTGGGCATATAGCATATCAAAATGTTCACCTCAGAGAGTACATCATTTCATTCCATTGCATCATTTTCATTTGAGTTCATCTTGATGCCCGAAATGCTGTTAGAAGAGGGCTACTTGAGATAATTGTCAGATCTGCTACTCCATTTAGATATTTGTCATTTTTGCCATGATTATTGTGTGCATGATATGCCCATGAGTACTACATATATTTTGTTAAGGGCTTTGTCATCTTGCCAGAGGTGCAACCCATGTATTTTTGTGATGTGTGTGGTGACTATCACAAGCTCGCAAAGTGGTGCACTTGGTAATTCTGATTTCAGGGACTTAGCAATTCCACTAAGTCCTTGAGCTGTTTATCTCATGTTGCCATATGTTCATGTTGTTTCCTAGTGATCCATGCCTCTTTTGAGGATGATCAGTAAGGATGTTTTTTTATTCTTGTAGTGCTCTATCCATCGATGTCTTTTTTGCAATTTTGGAGCACCCTAGCTTGAGTCAATCGAGCTCTACTTTTGCTACTTTGTGAATCTGGGCAGATTGTCTACTTGTTAGCGATTTTGCCGATGATGTTGTAGTTGATCCGTGCATGCTATATTATTGTTCTTGCCATGTCTAGCTTGCATTTTTTGTATTCTTGATGGGTGTAAGCTTAGCTTATCATGAATTGCAACCTAGTGAGTGCATCGAGCTCGTAAACATGCCTACTTGAGATATGTTTCAGCATGTGCCAGTTTTCACTAAGTCTGTGATCTGATTATGTTTTTGCCATGTTCACATGCTTGCAATTGTATTTTCTGATCCCTTTTGGCTCAAGGTCACTAAGGGACTTTTGTTAAGATCTTTGAGTACCTCCATGCCATGCTTTACTTTTCCATGTTCGGGTCCTGGAGCATGTAGTTTTGTTGCTCCGAAGAGTGCTACCTGATCTGAAATTCCAGACAAGTGTTAATTTCACTAAGTCTGAGATCTGTTTGCCATATGCATTTTTGCCATGCTTGTTTGAACCTGTTAATGGATGAATTGGCCGTAGCTCAGTGCTAGGCTTTTGTTAATAATCTTGAATGCATCCCTGCCATGTATTTTGTTGTCATGTTTGGGTGCTGTAGCATGTTCATCTCGTTGCATTTAGATGGCTACTTGCTGTAAATCGCAAACCGGTGTCATATTTGAATTGCTTGCCATTTCCAAACCGTAACTCCGATTCCGGCGTTCTTTATATTGTTTTCAAGCGGTTCCATCTTATCTTTCTAGTGGCACACTTGGATTCCCAAGTTGAGGCCAGGGTCATGCATCCCTTGTCAAATCTTGCATATGCATCCCGCATCGCATCCCGCATCGCATACCATCTTTGCATCATGTTGTTTGAGTTGCACGTGGTTGATTTGTGTCCTTGTTGCTTGTTTGTCTTGTTTGGGTAGAGCCGGGAGACGAGTTCGCTAATGAGTAGCCCGTTGAGTTTGCTTTCGAGGATCCAGTCAACTCTGACAACTGTGCAGGCAAGATGATCATACCCTTGAAATCCCTACTATCTTTGCTATGCTAGTTTGCTCGCTCTTTTGATATGCCAATGCTACGATGCCTACCATTTGCTTTCAAGCCTCCCAAGTTGCCATGTCAAACCTCTAACCCACCATGTCCTAGCAAACCATTGATTGGCTATGTTACCGCTTTGCTCAGCCCCTCTTATAGCGTTGCTAGTTGCAAGTGAAGATTGGAGGCCGTTCCTTGTTGGAACATTTATTTACTTGTTGGGATATTACTATATATCTTATTTAATTAATGCATCTATATACTTGGTAAAGGGTGGAAGGCTCGGCCTCTTGCCTAGTGTTTTGTTCCACTCTTGCCGCCCTAGTTTCCGTCATATCGGTGTTATGTTCCCGGATTTTGCGTTCCTTACGCGGTTGGGTTATAATGGGAACCCCTTGATAGTTCGCCTTGATTAAAGCTTTTCCAGCAATGCCCAACCTTGGTTTTACCATTTTCCACCTAGCCTCTTTTTCCCTTGGGTTTTCGGAGCCCGAGGGTCTTCTTGTTTAACCCCCCCCCCCCTCCCGGGCCAGTGCTCCTCTGAGTGTTGGTCCGAACCAGGCAGCCTGCGGGGCCACCTCGGGGAAACTTGAGGGTTGGTTTTACTCGTAGCTTGACCTATCTGAGTGTGCCCTGAGAAAGAGATATGTGCAGCTCCTATCGGGATTTGTCGGCACATTCGGGCGGTGTTGCTGGTCTTGTTTTAACCTGTCGAAGTGTCTTGAAGAACCGAGATACCGAGCCTGATCGGAACATCTTGGGAGGAGGTCTATTCCTTCGTTGACTGTGAGAGCTTGTCATGGGCTAAGTTGGGACTCCCCTGCAGGGATTTGAACTTTCGAAAGCCGTGCCCGCGGTTATGGGCAGATGGGAATTTGTTAATGTCCGGTTGTAGATAACTTGAACCTTAACTTAATTAAAATGAATCAACTGAGTGTGTTACCGTGATGGCCTCTTCTCGGCGGAGTCCGGGAAGTGGACATGGTGTTGGAGTAATGTTTGCGCAGGTTGCTCTCTAGTTTCCCGCTAGCGCTTTGCCTCCTCTTCTCGCTCTCCTTTGCGAACAGGATAGCCACCATACTTGCTAGTCACTTGCTGCAGCTCCACATATATTTACCTTGCCTTACCTATAAGCTTAAATAGTCTTGATCGCGAGGGTACGAGATTGCTGAGTCCCTATGGCTCACAGATTACTATTACACCAGATGCAGGGCCTGATGATTCCGCTCCAGGTGACGCGCTCGAGCTCAAGTGGGAGTTCGACGAGGACTCTCAACGTTACTATGTTTCCTTTCCTGATGATCAGTTGTGGTGCCCAGTTGGGGGTGATCGGGACCATGTCGCATGTTGGGTTCTCTTTTATTTTGGCGCCGTAGTCAGGCCATGAGTGTTTGGTTGATGTAATGTTGTTTATGTACTTGATTGACGTGGCGAGTGTAAGCCAACTATGTTATCTCCCCTTTTATTATCATATTGCATGGGATGTTGTGAAGATTGCCTAACTTGCGACATATGCCTTCAATGCGATTATGCCTCTAAGTCGTGCCTCGACACGTGGGAGATATAGTCGCATCGAGGGTGTTACAAAAAACGTATCAGAGTGTGAAACAAGTAAGCAATGGTGGTTGCGGAAAGTGTTGGAGGTATGGGGATGTGTATGCGGAAGTGGGGGCGTTTGCTGAAATTTTAGGGGGGGAGGGTGTAGTTTCGTCAGGGTTTTACGGACGTTCGGTGGTTACGATCGCCCGGTCGCCGGATGTCCGGTAGCTGATGGACGTCCGGTGCCAGGGTGAAACTCGGGCACGGGAAGAACAGCTAGGGTTCTTCGAGGAGAGGGCAAAATTCGTCGAAGCCGGGCGATTTAGTGGATGGAAAAGGTGGAGAAGAAGGGGAAAACTAGATCCACTCAAGGAAAAGCAAATCCACAGATCAAAGCCAACAAAATTTCATCACACCAACAAATCACAAAAAAGTTGGGGCTATTTTTGTGGGGAATTTTCGAATTACGGACAAAATCAACAAAAACAGGGCTAGAAACACAACGGGGAGGCTCCGAAATCGTGATCAACGTGGCTCTAGATACCAAGATGATGTAGGGTGGAACCCTAGATGGCCGATCTTTCACGAAAGGAGCGGATCCCGCGATGAACACTAATAACACAAGGGGAAACACGAGGGGAAATCACAATGGTAACACAAGAGAAACACTAAAACCAACAACTACGATCACACATGTGCTAGATCCATGAACACAAAGGGAGATACATGATCCACGATCAACAAGGGACGATACACGGTAATCGGTTCTTCTCCAAAGGAGGTCTTGATGGGGCCACCCAAAAAGGGGGTCTTCAATCCAAGGGGATCTTCTCCGTAGAGGGGTCGCGGTCTCTCTCGAGGAGTAGATCCGATGAGGATGAGTGAGGCTCTATCTCTAATATGAGCTATCACAACGCTAACCCTAGCTAGGAGGAGGAGGAGGTCTATTTACAGTCTTAGTGCAAATGGGGACGAAGTGAGGGGGTACATGGGCCTCGGGCCCGAATCCTATGCGTAGACAGGTACCGGACATCCGGTGTGTAGCGGTCGTCCGGTGGCTCTGGGACGGCCGGAAGTCCGGTGGTCACTGGACTTCCGCTATTTCCGTTCTGTGAGGGTGACGCTGGACGTCCGGTAACTTCGGACTTCCGCTAATTTTGGCTCGGGTGCGGTGGCGCCTATCGTCCGGTCCGGACCGGACGTCCGCTCGCTGGGACTCAGCTGGGGCTTCAGGCTCCGGACGTCCAGTCGTCCGATGGTTGTAGCTTCGTTGGCCTTCCTTCTTCATGACCATGGCGCTTGGTGTCCTCATCGCCTTGTCCGTGTTGGGGAACATAGTAGTTTCAAATTTTCCTACGCACACGCAAGATCATGGTGATGCATAGCAACGAGAGGGGAGAGTGTTGTCCACGTACCCTCGTAGACCGAAAGCGGAAGCGTTAGCACAACGCGGTTGATGTAGTCGTACGTCTTCACGATCCGACCGATCAAGTACCGAACGCACGGCACCTCCGAGTTATGCACACGTTCAACTCGATGACATCCCTCGAACTCCGATCCAGCTGAGCTTTGAGGGAGAGTTCCGCCAGCACGACGGCGTGGTGATGATGATGATGTTCCACCGACGCAGGGCTTCGCCTAAGCACCGCTATGATATGACCGAGGTGGATTATGGTGGAGAGGGGCACCGCACACGGCTAAGAGATCAAGAGAACAATTGTTGTGTCTTTGGGGTGCCCCCTGCCCCCGTATATAAAGGAGTGGAGGAGGGGGAGGGCCGGCCCTCTCTATGGCGCGCCCTAGGGGAGTCCTACTTCCACCGGGAGTAGAATTCCCCCTTTCCTAGTAGAACTAGGAGCCCTTCCAAGTAGTAGTAGTAGGAGGGAAGGAAAGGGAAGGGAAAAGGAGAAGGAAGGATGGGGGGCCCCTCCCTAGTCCAATTCGGACCAGCCCATGGGGAGGGGTGCGGCCACCCTTTGAGGCCTTTCTCTCCTTTCCCGTATGGCCCATTAAGGCCCAATACGAATTCCCGTAACTCCCCGGTACTCCCGAAAATACCCGAATCACTCGGAACCTTTCCGATGTCCGAATATAGTCGTCCAATATATCGATCTTTACATCTCGACCATTTAGAGACTCTTCGTCATGTCCCCGATCTCATCCGGGACTCCGAACTCCTTCGGTACATCAAAACACATAAACTCATAATATAACCGTCATCGAACTTTAAGCGTGCGTACCCTATGGGTTCGAGAACTATGTAGACATGACCGAGACATGTCTCTGGTCAATAACCAATAGCGGAACCTGGATGCTCATATTGGCTCCTACATATTCTACGAAGATCTTTATCAGTCAAACCGCATAACAACATACGTTGTTCCCTTTGTTATCGGTATCGTACTTGCCCGAGATTCGATCGTCGGTATCTCAATACCTAGTTCAATCTCGTTACCGGCAAGTCTCTTTACTCATTCCGTAACACATCATCCTGCAACTAACTCATTAGTTGCAATGCTTGCAAGGCTTATAGTGATGTGCATTACCGAGTGGGCCGAGAGATACCTCTCCGACAATCGGAGTGACAAATCCTAATCTCGAAATACGCCAAGCCAACAAGTACCTTTAGAGACACCTGTAGAGCACCTTTATAATCACCCAGTTACGTTGTGACGTTTGGTAGCACACAAAGTGTTCCTCCGGTAAACGGGAGTTGCATAATCTCATAGTCATAGGAACATGTATAAGTCATGAAGAAAGCAATAACAACAAACTAAACTATCAAGTGATATGCTAACGGAATGGGTCAAGTCAATCACATCATTCTCTAATGATGTGACCCTGTTAATCAAATGACAACTCATGTCTATGGCTACGAAACTTAACCATCTTTGATTCAATGAGCTAGTCAAGTAGAGGCATACTAGTGACATACTGTTTGTCTATGTATTCACACATGTATTTTGTTTCCAGTTAATACAATTCTAGCATGAATAATAAACATTTACCATGATATAAGGAAATAAATAATAACTTTATTATTGCCTCTAGGGCATATTTCCTTTAGTGTGATGGGTGTAGCTGCTCCGTGGCTCTCCTCCAAGTACCTGATCACGCATAGTGTTTCCGCTTGAGGTAGTAGCCATGTCTCATGTATAGAAAGTGGTAGTTCGGAGATGAGCGAGTTCACCTTATCTTCGATAGCCTTTGCTCGTGCCCTTGTCATTGGACCAAGTGGTGTCGTGGGAGACGTAGGTAGGTCCATGGGGATGATCTTGGGATGCTCCGCATCAATGTCATACTTTGATTCGGCGGTATTGTTGGATGAAGTGGCCTAGACCGACATTACATCACCGCGTTCATGAGACTGGTTCTACCGACGTGCTTTGCACACAGGTGGCTAGTGGGTGTCTGTTTCTCCAACTTTAGTTGAATCGAGGTTGACTATGCCCGGTCCTTGTTGAAGGTTAAGACAACACACTTGACGAAAAATCGTTGTGGTTTTGATGCGTAGGTAAGAACGGTTCTTGCTAAGCCCGTAGCGGCCACGTAAAACTTGCAACAACAAAGTAGAGGACGTCTGACTCGTTTTTGCAGGGCATGTTGTGATGTGATATGGTCAAGACGTGATTATATAAATTGTTGTATGAGATGATCATGTTTTGTAACAAAGTTATCAGCAACTGGCAGGAGCCATATGGTTGTCGCTTTATTGTATGAAATGCAGTCGCCATGTAATTGCTTTACTTTATCACTAAGCGGTAGCGATAGTCGTAGAAGCAATAGTTGGCAATACAAAAATGATGCTACGATGGAGATCAAGGTGGGTGATGATGGTGATCATGACGGTGCTTTGGAGATGGAGATCAAAGGCACGAGATGATAATGGCCATATCATATCACTTATATTGATTGCATGTGATGTTTATCCTTTATGCATCTTATTCTGCTTAGTACGGCGGTAGCATTATAAGATGATCTCTCACTAAATTTCAAGGTACAAGTGTTCTCCCTGAGTATGCACCGTTTCTACAGTTCGTCCTGCCGAGACACCACGTGATGATCGGGTGTGATAAGCTCTATGTTCACATAGAACGGGTGCAAGCCAGTTTTGCACATGTAGAATACTCGAGTTAAACTTGATGAGCCTAGCATATGCAGATATGGCATCAGAACACTGAGATTGTAAGATCAAATGTGAATCATATAGTAGATATGATCAACATAGTGATGTTCACCATTGGAAACTACTCCATCTCACTTGATGATCGGACATGGTTTAGTTGATATGGATCACATGATCATTTAGATGACTAGAGGGATGTCTATCTTAGTGGGAGTTCTTAAGTAATATGATTAATTGAACTTTAATTTATCATGAACTTAGTCCTGATAGTACTTGCATATCTATGTTGTAGATCAATAGCTCGCGTATTGCTTCCCTGTTTTATTTATGATATGTTCCTAGAGAAAACTAAGTTGAAAGATGATAGTAGTGATGATGCGGACTAGGTCCGAGATCTGAGGATTATCCTCATTGCTAATAGAAGAATTATGTCCTTGATGCACCGCTAGGTGACAAAACTATTGCCAGCAGATACAAACATTGTGAACGTTTGACAAGCTCGGTATGATGATTACTTGATAGTTTATTGCACCATGCTTTACGGCTTAGAACTGGGACTTCAAAAAATGTTTTGAACGACTTGGAGATTTTCCAACAGTTTAAATTGGTATTTCAGACCCATGCCCGTGTTAAGAGGTATGAGACCTCTGACACAGTACTTTGCCTACAAGATGGAGGAGAATAGCTTAGCTAGTGAGCATATGCTCAGAATGTGTGGGTACTACAATCGCTTGAATCAAGTGGGAGTTAATCTTCCAGATAAGATAGTGATTGACAAAGTTCTCTAGTCACTATTGCCAAGTTATTGGAACTTCGTGATGAGCAATAATATGCAAGGGATGAAAAAATGATTCTCGAGCTCTTCGTGATGCTGAAATCAACAAAGGTACAAATAAAGAAAAGCATCAAATGTTCATGGTTGACAAGACCGCTAGTTTCAAGTAAAAGGACAAGGGAATGAAATGGAACTTCAAGAAGAATGAGAAGCAAGTTGTCAATCCCATGAAGAAGCCCAAAACTAGACCCAAGCCTGAAACTGAGTACTTCTACCGCATAGGAGATGGTCGCTAGAAGCGGAACTGCCCCAAATATTTGGCGGATAAGAAGGATGGAAAAATGATTTGAAAAAAAAAGTATATATGATATACATGTTATTGATGTGTACTTTACTAGTGTTCATAGTAGCCCTGGGTATTTGATATTGGTTCAGTTGCTATGATTAGTAACATCAAATAGGAGTTACAAAATGAACAAAGACTAGTTGAGGGCGAGGTGACGATGTGTGTTGGAAGTGATTCCAAGGTTGATAAGATCACCATCGCACACTCCCTTTACCTTCGGGATTAGTGTTGAACCTAAAATAAATGTTATTTGGTGTTTGCGTTGAGCATAAGATGATTGGATCATGTTTATTGCAATACGGTTATTCATTTAAGTCAAAGAATAATTGTTATTCTGTTTACATGAATAAAACCTTCTGTGGTCATACACCCAAGGTGAATGGTTTATTGAATCTCGATCGCAGTGATACACATATTCTTAATATTGAAGCTAAAAGATGCAAAGTTAATAATGATAGTGCAACTTATTTGTGGCACTACCATTTTGGTCATATTGGCATAAAGCACATGAAGAAACTCCATGTTGATAGGCTTTTGGAATCACTTGATTATGAATCACATGATGTTTGCGAACCATGCCTCATGGACAAGACGACTAACACTCCATTCTCCGAAACAATGGAGCGAACCACTGACTTATTGGAAATAATACATACCAATGTATGCAGTCTGATGAGTGTTGAGGCTCGTGGCGGGTATCGTTATTTTCTGACCTTCATAAATGATTTGAGTAGATATGGGTATATCTAAGGAAACATAAGTCTGAAACATTTGAAAAGTTCAAAGAATTTCAGAGTGAAGTGGAGAATCATCGTAACAAGAAAATAAAGTTTCTACGATCTGATCGCAGAGGCGAATATTTGAGTTATGAGTTTGGCCTTCAGTTAAAACAATGTGGAATAGTTTCACAAACTCATGCCACCTGGAACACCATAACATAATGGTGTGTGCAAACATCGTAACCGTACTTTATTATATATATGGTGCGATTCATGATGTCTCTTACTGATTTACCACTATTATTTTGGGGTTATGCATTAGAGACAGCTGCATTCACGTTAAATAGGGTGCCATCTAATCCGTTGAGATGACACCGTATGAACTATGGTCTAGCAGGAAACTTAAGCTCAAACCCAAATCAGAGAAGTGCGTCTTCATAGGATACACAAAAGAAACTGTTGGGTACACCTTCTATCACAGATCCGAAGGCAAGATCTTTGTTGCTAAGAATGGAACCTTTCTAGAGAAGGAGTTTCTCTCGAAAGAAGTGAGTGGGAGGAAAGTAGAACTTGATAAGGTAGTTGTACCTTCTCCCGAATTGGAAAGTAGTTCATCATAGAAATTAGTTCTAGTGATTCCTACACCAATTAGTGAGGAAGCTAATGATGATGATCATGAAACTTTGAATCAAGTTACTACCGAACTTGGTAGGTCTACCAGAGTACGAACTGAGCAAGGTGATACGGTAGTCCTGTTCTGGAAGTCATGTTACTAAACCATGATGAACCTACGAACTATGAGGAAGCGATGATGAGCCCAGATTCCGCAAAATGGCTTGAGGCCATGAAATCTGAGATGGGGTCCATGTATGAGAACAAAGTGTGGACTTTGATTGACTTGCCCGATGATTGGCGAGCCATTAAGAATAAATGGATCTTCAAGAGGAATACAAACGTTGATAGTAGTGTTACTATCTACAAAGCTCGAATTCTCGCAAAAGATTTTTGACAAGTTCAAGTTATTGACTATGATGAGATTTTCTCACTCGTATCGATGTTTAAAGTCTGTCCGAATCATGTTAGCAATTGCCACATTTTATGAAATCTGGCAAATGGATGTGAAAAGTACATTCCTTAATGGATTTCTTAAAGAAGAGTTGTATATGATGCAACAAGAAGGTTTTGTCAATCCTAAAGGTGCTAACAAAGTGTGCAAGCTCCAGTGATCCATCTATGGACTGGTGCAAGCATCTCGGAGTTGGAATATACGCTTTGATGAGTTGACCAAAGCATATAGTTTTATACAGACTTTGCGGTAAAGCCTGTATTTACAAGAAAGTGAGTGGGAGCACTAGAACCTTTATGATAAGTATATGTGAATGACATATTGTTGATCGGAAATGTTGTAGAATTTTTTGGAAAGCATAAAGGAGTGTTTCAAATAAGTTTTTCAAAGAAAGACCTCGGTGAAGCTGCTTACATATTGAGCATCAAGATCTATAGAGTTAGATCAAGACGCTTGATAAGTTTTTTCAATGAGTACATACCTTGACAAGTTTTTGAAGTAGTTCAAAATGGATCAGTCAAAGAAGGAGTTCTTGCCTGTGTTGCAAGGTGTGAAGTTGAGTAAAGACTCAAAACCTGACCACTGCGGAAAATAGAAAGAGAATGAAAAATCATTCCCTGTGCCTCAGTCATAGGTTCTATAAAGTATGCTATGTTGTGTACCAGACCTATTGTGTACCTCACCATAAAGTTTGGCAAGAGGGTACAATAGTGATCCAGGAGTGGATCACTGGATAGCGGTCAAAATTATCCTTAGTGGAATAAGCATATGTTTCTCGGCTATGGAGGTGATAAAGAGTCATCGTAAAGAGTTACGTTGATGTAAGCTTTTACACCAATCCGGATGACTCTGAGTCTCAATCTAGATACATATTGAAAGTGGGAGCAATTAGCTAGAGTAGCTCCAAGCAGAGCATTGTAGACATAGAAAATTTGCAAAATATATACGACTCTGAATGTGGCAGACCTGTTGACTAAACTTCTCTCACAAGAAAAACATGATCAATCTTTGGGTGTTAATCACATAGCGATGTGAACTAGATTATTGACTCTAGTAAACCCTTTGGGTGTTAGTCACATGGAGATGTTAACTAATCACATAAAGATGTGAACTATTGGTGTTAAATCACATGGCTATGTGAACTAGATTATAGACTCTAGTGCAAGTGGGAGACTAAAGGAAATATGCCCTAGAGGCAATAATAAAGTTGTTATTTATATTTCCTTATATCATGATGTTTATTATTCGTGCTAGAATTGTATTAACCGGAAACTTAGTACATATGTAAATACATAGACAAACAGAGTGTCCCTAGTATGCCTCTACTTGACTAGCTCATTAATCAAAGATGGTTAAGTTTCCTAGTCATAGACATGTGTTGTCATTTGATGAACGGGATGACATCATTAGAGAATGATGTGATGGACAAGACCCATCCATTATCTTAGCATTATGATCGTTTAGTTTTATTGCTATTGCTTTCTTCATGACTTATACATGTTCCTCTGACTATGAGATTATGCAACTCCCGATTACCGGAGGAACACCTTGTGTGCTATCAAACGTCACAACGTAACTGGATGATTATAAAGATGCTCTACAGGTGTCTCCGATGGTGTTTGTTGAGTTAGCATAGATCGAGATTAAGATTTGTCACTCCGTGTTTCGGAGAGGTATCTCTAGGCCCTCTCGGTAATGCACATCACTATAAGCCTTGCAAGCAATGTGACTAATGAGTTAGTTATGGGATGATGCATTACGAAATGAGTAAAGATACTTGCCGGTAACGAGATCGAACTAGGTATGGTGATACCGACGATCAAATCTCGGACAAGTAACATACCGATGACAAAGGGAACAACGTATGTTGTTATGTGGTTTGACCGATAAAGATCTTCGTAGAATATGTAGGAGCCAATATGAGCATCCAGGTTCCGCTATTGGTTATTGACCGGAGATGTGTCTCGGTCATGTCTACATAGTTCTCAAACCCATAGGGTCTGCACACTTACCGTTCGATGACGATTTGTATTATGAGTTATGTGATTTGATGACCGAAGTTTGTTCGAAGTCCCGGATGAGATCACGTACATGACGAGGAGTCTCAAAATGGTCGAGAGGTAAAGATTCATATACTGGAAGGCTATATCCGGACATCGGAAAGGTTCCGAGTGATTCAGGTATTTTTCGGAGAACCGGGGAGTTACCGGAATTCACCAGGGGAAGTATTGGGCCTTATTGGGCTTTCGTGGAAAGGACAGAAGGGCCACAAGGGGAGGAAGCGCACCCCCCATGGGCTGGTCCGAATTGGACTAGGAGGGGGTGGCGCCCCCTCTTTCCTTCTCCCTCTCCTTCTTCCCTCCTTCTCCCACTAGGAATAGGAAAGAGGAGGGGAATCCTACTTGGACTAGGGAGTCCTAGTAGGATTTCACACACCTGGTGCGCCCCTTAGGGCCGGCCACCTCTTCCCTCCCCTCCTTTATATACGTGGCCATGGGGGCACCCCATAGATAGACAAGTTGATCTTTAGCCATGTGCGGTGCACCCCTCCATAGTTTTCCACCTCGGTCATATTGTCGTAGTGCTTAGGCGAAGCCCTGCCTCGGTAACTTCATCATCACCGTCACCAAGCCGTCATGCTGACGAAACTCTCCCTCAGCCTCAACTGGATCAAGAGTACGAGGGCGTCATCGAGCTGAATGTGTGCAGAACTCAGAGGTTCCGTACGTTCGGTGCTTGATCGGTCAGAACGAGAAGAAGTTCGACTACATCAACCGCGTTGTCAAACGCTTTCGCTTTCAGTCTACGAGGGTACGTGGACACACTCTCCCCCTCTCGTTGCTATGCATCTCCTAGATAGATCTTGCATGATCGTAGGAATTTTTTGAAATACTGCGTTTCCCAACACTATGATCGGTCGCTCATGATACATATATAGATACCATAGTACCCTCTCTAGCTAGGTTGTTTTATAGATTGTCATTGTGATGGATGATATACATGAGCAAGGCGCCAAGTCACGTCATCACGTCGTGTGTTGAGCCATGGCTAATGTTGAGCAGCTCGGCGCTGAAGCACGAGTATAACATTGGTGTTGAGCCAGGTGAATACATGCTTGGTGTTCGTAGAGGCCGCCAGCAAACGTCTAAACAGTAATGTCAGGCACCGGCGGGGCACGCAGGTGATGGGCTCACCGTTTGTGTTGCGCCATGAGCAGGACTTTGATTGAGAGGGTGATGTGCATGCATTATCATGGTTTGACGGCATGAGCGTGAGTGTCTGCACGCGTACATGCTACTTGCGTCTATGGACGATGTGCACTAATGTATTCATCACATATAATATTAAAAAAATCGGTTTGTGCATTTAACACAAAGTATTTCATAATTTAGCTGACGAGTGTGCATTGCAGCGACGAGTCCGTGGTTTGATTCCTCACATACGCATAATTTTGGTTTTTATTTCTTTCTCCATTGACAGGTAGGCCCGCATAGATAGATAGATACAGAACATGAGCTGATGAGGCGCATGCGGACTGTTTGACTGGTCAACCGGACAAATACGGAGCTATACGATGAGCAGTGACCATGTAATCACCATATCTCGTATACAATAATCAAAGTGAGCTATCAAGACAAGTTTGATGATCGCCAATGCATTTTACTCGGTAATAAATGACCAGGATTGAAGGGTGAGGGAGTCCTGGATTAGGGGGTGTTCGGATGGCCGGACTATACCTTCAGCCGGACTCCTGGACTATGAAGATACAAGATTGAAGACTTCGTCCCGTGTCCGGAAGGGACTTTCCTTGGCGTGGAAGGCAAGCTTGGCGATACGGATATGTAGATCTCCTACCATTGTAACCGACTTTGTGTAACCCTAACCCTCTCCGGTGTCTATATAAACCGGAGGGTTTTAGTCCGTAGGACGACATACAGAACAACAATCATACCATAGGCTAGCTTCTAGGGTTTAGCCTCTCCGATCTCGTGGTAGATCTACTCTTGTACTACCCATATCATCAATATTAATCAAGCAGGACGTAGGGTTTTATCTCCATCAAGAGGGCCCGAACCTGGGTAAAACTTCGTGTCCCTTGCCTCCTGTTACCATCTGGCCTAGACGCACAGTTCGGGACCCCCTACCCGAGATCCGCCGGTTTTGACACCGACATTGGTGCTTTCGTTGAGAGTTCCTCTGTGTCGTCGCCATCAGGAAGGATGCCTCGCCCCGTCTTTAAAGACGACACCGTTGCTAAGGGAGCTTTGGCTGTCGGCCAAACCCTCCAGCTAGGTGGTTTTCTCATGACCGCCTGTTCGGCTTCTACGCCGACGATGACCTCTCGAGTCATCGAAAACAATCTTCATGTTAGCTCGGAACTCGCCGAGCAGTTAGATCCAATGGAGCTCTCCTCCATAAACGAGCTCTTGGATCGCATCGCCGCCCTGGGAGTCGCTACGGAGTATGAGCAAATTGGGCCTAAGCCCAATCTAAGAGAGATTAACTCTCCCCAAGTCACCCATCACATTGCCGTGGTAGAGGGACAGTGCGGCGACCCTTCATCTATCTTAAGGACTAGCTACGTCGGGATTCCCGATCCCTCCAAGCCGGATACCTGTGGAGGGGAGGATATCACTCAAGACCTGAACTCAGAGTCAGGCGACGGGTTGGATTCATTGGACAACATCCAGGAATCCAAATTTTCAAGTTCGGAAATTCCTCGGCCTCTGAGCCTCAGATGGGGTGAGGCTTCGGATTTAATTCCACCCACCCACCCGAACATAAGCGATCTATCCCAAATCAGGCAAGAGCCCGAAGAAACAGTACATCATTACTGGGCCAGATTCCTCCAGATTAGGAACAGGATAAGGGACTGCCGCGAGGAAGACGCAATCTCAATCTTCTGCAATAATTGCACGGACAAGGGAATCCTCAACACCATAAGTCGCCATGATATTACACGCTTCACTGACTTGGCGTCCATTGTACGAAAATACTGTGCGATGGAAAGCGCCTGGAAAACAAAAATAAATTTTGGGACGATCCGGCCCTGAATACAAACCCAGTCCGAAATAAAAGGTTTAATGGAACCGTACTGGAATGATGGCTTAATGGACCCTATAAAATTCACAGTACAGAGGACGCCACACCAACTCACAGCCTTAGAGCATGTTGGATACTCCGGCAGGTGGCCAAAATTGGCGAAGATCTCCTAATTCCGGAGGCCACAGAAAGCCACCCCAGAGGCACCAATACGGTATTAACAGTCTTCGAGACTTTCGCATCAAATAATATGCGAAAAAGGACACTCCGCAGCCTTGCCGAAGTCTACCAAGTAGCAACAATAAACCCATGGAGTGACACGGCTATTACCTTTAACGCCAATGATGAACCTAAATTCCGAACAGCCCGAGCAGCAGCCGCATTGGTCCTCAGTCCAATAGTGGACGGCTTTCGTCTTACCAAGGTACTCATGGACGGCGGCAGCGGATTGAACCTCATTTATGAGGAAACCCTTCAAAAAATGGAAATAGACTAGAACCGCATTGAGCGAAGCAGCACAACCTTTAGAGGAATAATCCCCAGTCGAGAATCGCGCTGTACAGGAAAAATCACACTAGATGTGGTGTTCGGCACGCCAGATAATTACAGGTCTGAAGAGGTCACGTTCCATGTGGCTCCGTTTAGCAGCGGTTATCACGCTCTGTTAGGGCGGGAAGCGTTTACAATCTTCCAAGCAATACCCCATTACGGGTACATGAAGCTCAAGATACCCGGGCCTAAAGGGATCATCACTCTCGCTAGTGATCCAGACATAGCACCCCGCGCCGAAAACAAAACAGCCGCACTGGCCCTCGAGGCACTATCCGAAGCCCTAGCGGCTGAGGAACTGACTGCGTTGTGCTCCACGGTGAATAGGGACGATGTGGTACTCGACAAAAGATCCAAGTCCACCTCCTTTAAACCGGCGGACGAAATAGTCAAATTCCAGGTCCATCCAATGGACCCCAATAAAACAGCTTCCATCGGGGCACAGTTAAACCCTGATGTAGACGCCGCACTGCGAGAGTTCCTACGAGAGAACTGGGACATTTTCGCCTGGCACCCTTCAGACATGCCAGGAATCCCACGCAGGTTGGCCGAGCACAGCCTAATTATCCTAAAAGGATTCAAACCTGTCGAACAAGCTCTTCGGCGTTTTTCCGAACCTAAGAGACAGGCTATGGGAGAGGAGCTAGCAAAGCTATTGGAGGCCGGATTCATCAGAGATATAAAACATCCGGACTGGCTAGCAAACCTGGTGATGGTACCAAAGAAGGACAAATCCTGGCGCATGTGCGTTGATTTTAAAGACCTTAACAAGGCTTGCCCAAAGGATCCCTTCCCCTTCCCCCGCATCGATCAAATTATCGACGCCACTGCACGACACGATTCGTTGTGTTTCCTTGACGCATATTCCGGCTACCATCAAATCAAGATGGCAGAATCAGACCAAGCCGCAACAGCATTTATTACACCATACGGCCCATTCTGCTTCAACACAATGCCATTCGGGCTCAAAAATGCCGGCGCAACATATCAGCGCATGATTCAGACATGTCTGGCAAACCAGATCGGCAAAATAGTGGAGGCATATGTAGATGATGTGGTCATCAAAACAAGACATGTCGAATCTCTAGTAGACGACTTGAGGCTCACATTTCATAACCTCCGAACAAACGACATCAAGCTCAACCGGAAAAATGCGTTTTCGGCGTCCCAACTGGAAAGCTCTTGGGCTTCATTGTATCCGGTAGAGGAATTGAAGCAAATCCAGCCAAGATCCGAGCTCTGTCACAATTGGATATCCCAAAGGACCTCAAACAAATACAAAAGTTAACCGGATGCGTGGCGGCTCTAAGCCGCTTTATCTCCCACTTGGGAGAAAAGGCCCTACCCCTTTACCGCCTCCTTCGGCGCACCGAACACTTCGAATGGACGGATGCAGCCACAGCCAGACTCGACGAAATAAAAGCCATATTGGCAACAAACCCAGTCCTGGCCGCGCCAAACATTGGCGAACCAATGCTATTGTACATTGCAGCAACACATCAGGTTGTAAGCGCAGTGCTCGTCGTAGAACGAGAAACGGACGGACACAAATTCCCCCTTAAAAAACCGGTCTATTATGTGTCCACTATCCTCACTCAGTGCAAATCACGGTACCCGCCTTATCAAAAGATCGCTTACGCGGTATTCATGGCATCCCGGAAGCTATGACACTACTTTCAAGAGTGTTCAATAACAGTAGCCTCGGAAGTACCACTTAACGATATTATAAACAACCATGACGCAACGGGCCGGATTGCAAAATGGGCCATTGAGCTCCTCCCGTTCGACATAACTTATAAGCCAAGGCGAGCCATCAAGTCGCAAGTTTTGGCTGACTTCATCGCAGAATGGACGGAGGCCGAACTCCCTAAAGAGTACGGCACATATTCAAATTGGATCATGCATTTCGATGGCTCCAAGATGTTGGCCGGACTAGGGGCTGGCGTCGTTTTGACGTCCCCCACAGGAGACACAGTTCAATACATACTCCAGATTATGTACACAGACTCCAACAATGCAGCCGAATATGAGGCCCTTTTACATGGTCTCCGAATGGCAGTATCCATGGGCATTCAACGCCTAGAGGTGCGCGGGGACTCAAACCTCGCAATATCCCAAATAAATGGAGACTTCGATGCCAAGGATCCAAAAATGGCAGCTTACCGCAACGCCGTCCTAAAAATGTCAGCTCGTTTCGAAGGGCTTGAATTTCACCATATAGCCCGGGAAAATAATCTGGCGGCAGATGTCCTGGCACGCATCGGCGCAAAACGCGATGTAGTCCCCCCCAACATCTTCTTGGAAAGGTTGTTCAAGCCATCCGTAGTATGGGAAGGGGAGCCGAACAATAACAGCCCGGACCCAACCGCACTGCCCGACACCGAACATTCTGACACAATCGGAGGCTCTGCCAATGAAATAACACCTTCAGCCCACGTAATAATGGCCGTCATCGCCCCGTGTAAAGAACCATTCCTCGCCTACCTTACTAGGCGGGAACTCCCTGAGGACCAAAATGAGGCACGCTGCATAGTGTGGCGATCCAAAGCCTACAAAGTCCACGAGGGAGAGCTTTATAAGAAAAGCACTACCGGAGTCCTTCAAAGGTGCATCTCCGAAGAGGAACGGCGGAACCTCCTGGCTGAAACTCATGCCGGACTCGGCGGTCATCACGCTGCAGCCCGATCCCTTGTAAGCAAGGCCTTCCGTACAGGCTTTTATTGGCCGACGGCCCGGGCAGACGCCCAGGACTTAGTCCAGCGATGCGTCGGTTGCCAGCTCTTTGCAAATCAAAGCCATATACCACCCACCGCCCTCCCAACTATCCCCATTAGTTGGACCTTCGCGGTCTGGGGGCTTGACATGGTTGGACCCCTTAAAGGCGGAACCCACAAGCAAAAATACTTGCTGGTCATGGTGGATAAGTTCACCAAATGGATAGAAGCCAAGCCTGTTAAGACGGCCGAATCTGGACCGGTGATAGACTTTATATCCGGGGTTGTACACCGTTACGGCGTCCCCCACAGCATCATCACTGATAGCGGCACGAACTTTACGGCCGACGAGGTAAAACTCTGGTGCAAAAACATGGGCATCAAGCTCGATTATGCTTCCGTCTATCACCCACAAACTAATGGCCAGGTCGAACGTGCAAATGGTCTTATCATGAGCGGCATCAAACCCAGATTAGTGCGGTCCCTCAAGGAATCTAACATGCACTGGGTAGAGGAGCTCGACTCCATACTCTGGGGGGCTGCGGACCACGCGGAATCACACCACCGGATATACACCATTCTTTATGGTGTACGGCGTAGAGGCAGTTTTGCCTTGCGACATAATTCATTACTCACCTCGAATGCGCATGTATGAAGAAAGAGAAGCTGAGCTCGATCGGCAGGATAGTTTGGACGCATTGGAGGAGGAGCGTGACGTGGCAAAAGCCTGTTCCGCATTCTATCAACAGCAGGCTCGAAGATACCAAAGCAGAGAAGTACGGGCCAAAAATTACAACGTTGGCGAATTAGTTCTATGCCTGCCGGACAAGAAAAAGGACAAACTCAAGCCCAAGTGGAAAGGTCCCTTCATAATTGACCAAGTCCTGACTGGTGGAGCGTACCGCCTGCGAGATGCATCGGATAACCGACTCGAGCCGAACCCATGGAACGCAGCCCGTCTCCGAAGATTCTATGCCTAGCGCCAGACTCTGTGTTCGTCTCCTTCCTCTGTCCATTTTTTATATACTGTCTGTCTGACATTTCTCTCCTTCTCCCCTTCCTTTCTCTTATAGCCTTTAAAGGCTCATCAAATGATGTGCTATTCGCACTCATTAAACCTGGGGGCTTCTTTTACCAGAAGCTTATTTATACGGGCTTCATGCCCAACACATGTGTGACACTTCCGCATGTACCTTTTATTTCACCATTATATGCATCGATATGACTTAAGTTTTGGCCAAGCTGGGTTGCCTGGCTCCTGTGCTTACCCCAACATTCCCGATTATTCGGCTAGGCGGTAAAGGGAGCACCTCTGCGATTGTTACTGCCGGATCAGCCAGATGTGTACCTCAAACTGGGTGAAGCCGAAAGCTAGCGTTCTTAAGGGAATATTCGGTTGGTGACCTAAAAGATGATATTTTTACTTATTTATTTATGCGCCCCTAGATGCTTTTTCCTGCGTCTTTTTCACAGAATGGGCATGCACTTTAGGGCATGCCTCCCAGGGAAAGGAACCCCTAACGAAACTATTCTCCCTGGAAGATGTTTTTTACTAACCATGTAATATAACATAACTAGTCGGGCACTTGTCTGTTCACACACTAATGACCCCTACGCCTGGTCTCCATGCATTCCCCGGTTCTTATATAACCGCATGGGAATTTGGACACACTCCGGACCGTCAGGTCCCGAGGCTGAAGCGAAAAGGTCGGCCATGACAAACGATCTACAATCCGACTAGAAGGCATTATAAATGTCAATTAAATTACATAGTCATTCTGACTGATTGTATTCCTCTTCAATACCATCTAACAGGCTGTCTAATTTACAGTCCTGCTGGGAATACTTTGCGGCCAATTCTACTTGGTCGTATACTAAGCTTACAGGTATCTCCTTCCCATCGGGCCCCACAGGACCGACCTCGCCCATGTGGTTGGGGTCAGCCTTGGTGTACCGTGTCTTCACCATGGCCCAGGCCTCCCTAGCGCCTTGACGGCAGACCAATATATTCCACAATCGGAAGCGCCGCTGTGCTCCCTTTAGCTTCTCCGCAAGCTCTCCAAGACCTTCGGGCACGGAGATGGATGGCCACAGGGCCTAGGCGACGCCTCGCATCGCCTTTCGAACTCGCTCGAGCAGTTGCGAGAGCTCGGGAAGAAGGTCACCTGTACAACCGAGCATCTCCTCTGCAGGACGACCTATTAGCACACCTACAGACATTACTCTGTTAGTCGACTTCCCCGCCGAACTTTTTTTCTCCAAAGGTTCGTTCAAGCACTTACTAAATATGTCGCGCCGAAGTCGCTGATTCTCCTTAACGGAGTCTGACGGCTGGGCACGAACATCTTTCAGCTCGACGCCCATCTTGGTGTTGGCATCTTGGAGATCGTTCTTCTCCCGCCTCACCTTTGTCAGCACCTTCTCACCAGCCTTCAGCTGGCATAGGAGGTGTTGCCTTTCCGGATTCAATCCGGCGCCATCTGCAATTTCATTTGTCAGATTCGCACCCATGCCGTGCTTCGCAAAATACTTATCTTTCAAAGTGTATATTACCAGAGGGGGTCTCCTTGGGCTCCCCTGCCGCGGCTAGTGCGGCCTCAAGTTGGGCTTTGCACTCTTCCAGCTCCTGGGACAGTAGGGAATTCTTTTCTGTAAGAACCTGCATAACATATGATCCTTAAATCAGTTATTCTAACTGTTTCAAGTCTCGGGGGCTACTGGTATGTATATATATATATATATATATATATAATTACCAAAATTTTCTTACCCCGTATGTCTTTTACATATTGCTCCGTGGCTCTGGCTAGACCATTTTGAGCGGCACGGAGGTACGCATCTCCCGAATTGAGGGCATCTAATGCCTCTCGGGAGAAACAAGCGTCGCCAAGAATTGTCCGGCGATGCCTGTGGTTCATGGCAATCTCCACCTCAGAGTTGGTGGCAGACAACCTGTCCACGTCCTCCGTCGGAGGAGCGTCCGGTGCGCGCCTTGTGTTCGCCTCCGCCTCCGGACCAGGCTTTGGAGCCTGGCTGGTGGAGGCGCAATTGGCAGCCTCTCCGGATATAGTCCGGCGAGGTCTCTTTGTCCTGAAGAGAGCACGACTGTTAACATGCCTTGAAGGTATAACACCTGGGATAAGGGGGCGCGCCATACCTTTGCACTGACGTCTCGATCCGGACTGCACCTCTTTTCTGCCCATGGGGCCCTGCGGCCCCTCGTTGGCTTGTCGCCGCAGGTTCGGCCTCCCGTCTCAAAAACCTCCCCTACAAAGCTCGGCTGTAATTAGGAAACTAAAAACACGAGAGGGCGGACCCCAATTCGGGGTACTGGGACTTCGATCTTAGTTACCTGGGAGGCCGGGATTATCCCTGGGTAATCGGCCGTAATGGCCACCAAGGCATTGTCCTTGCTCAATTGATAAAACACTCCATCAATCAGCTCCACAGATAAGTCCGGATCCTCTTGAGAGGCCGGGTCGAGGGACCGTCCTGGGTCCTTGGGTTGTGGAGGAGGGCTGTTTATTTCTTTAACAGCCTGGCGCAGTTCCTGCGTTAAAGTCGTTAGACTGAATATTTAACGATGGGAATATAAAACGGAGGGGCAAGTAAACCACTTACCCGGCTTGGGGGATTGTACATAGAAAATCCACCCTGCGGGTTGACGCGGAGAAATTCCTCCTCTTCTCCCTTGTACAAAGTGGACAAGGTCTTTGTTAGGGCCGCAGCCAAATCCGGTCCCTTACGGCCGTAGCGGGTGGCGTCGTACTCCCCGTTGAAATCCCACATGGGGTGGCCTCTGTACTGTAGCAGCTGCACCCCTCGCATGATGCATGCGGCCATGACCCCGATCATGTTCAGTCCGGAATGAGCTAACAATCTTATCCGGCTCATCAGGTAACGGATGTCCTTGTCACTTTCCCTCTGAGGGCTCCGTGGACGCCAACTTAGGCGCTTCTTTAGTGGAGCACTGTCGAACTCAGGGAGGCCGATCCGGACAGGATCCGGCAGCGGGACGTCCTCTGTGTAAAACCATTCCGAAGGCTAGTCCTCGGACGCCTTCTTTGGTGTTCCGGATAGATATCCAGTCCCGGTGATGCGCCACACTTCGGCTCCGCCCACTTGATATATCGACCCCTTCTGAGAGCGGGGCACAAGGCAGAGTAGCTCTTTCCACAGCCCGAAATGAGCCTCAACACCCAAGAACAACTCGCAGAGGGCTACGAAGCCCGCGATATGCAATACGGAGGCAGGCGTAAGATTGTGTAGCTAGAGGCCATAGAACTCCAGGAGCCCCCGGAGAAACGGATGGATTGGAAATACGAGCCCTCTTATTAAATAAGGGACGACGCATACCCGCTCTCCTTTGGAGGGATTAGGGGCACTCTCCGCTTGCTCTCCGCCATTATAGATGGCAAGACCGGCTCGAACCGGGACCATATAGGCCGGGGGAGAAATCCCTTGGTCTGGAGTGTCACTAGCTCGCTATGCGGGATGGAACATCTCTCCCAATATCCAGGTTGAGGGCTGGAGGGGCGAAAGGAGGAGTTGCGACGGCTGGCCATGGTGGTATGGACCTTTGTCAGATGCGCTCTAATGAACACTCGCGAAGGAGAGAAGGTGCGGTTTGGATCTAAATCCTCGTCCCCTTAAATGGGCGGCTCATTTACATGGCTAGGGGTGTGGATGTAAAAACACTCAGACTTTTCATATTCGTTTGACACATGGGAGACGGCCATTATTGGGCGTAGAAGCCGAGGAGCGCAACATTTACAAGAAACCGGACTTTATCCGACAGGTACACGGAATTTGAAGGAGAACTCGCCTTGCAATGCCGAAGACAAACTGCGCGCCGGACTCATCGTCATTGAAGCTTGGTTCGGGGGCTACTGAGGGAGTCCTGGATTAGGGGGTGTCCGGATGGCCGGACTATACCTTCAGCCGGACTCCTGGACTATGAAGATACAAGATTGAAGACTTCGTCCAGTGTCCGGAAGGGACTTTCCTTGGCGTGGAAGGCAAGCTTGGCGATACGGATATGTAGATCTCCTACCATTGTAACCGACTTTGTGTAACCCTAACCCTCTCCGGTGTCTATATAAACCGGAGGGTTTTAGTCTGTAGGACGACATACAGAACAACAATCATACCATAGGCTAGCTTCTAGGGTTTAGCCTCTCCGATCTCGTGGTAGATCTACTCTGGTACTACCCATATCATCAATATTAATCAAGCAGGACGTAGGGTTTTACCTCCATCAAGAGGGCCCGAACCTGGGTAAAACTTCGTGTCCCTTGCCTCCTGTTACCATCCGGCCTAGACGCACAGTTCGGGACCCCCTACCCGAGATCCACCGGTTTTGACACCGACAAAGGGAAATCCAAATTTCCTTCGTCTTTTGTCCTTGAGCTCTTGACAAACCAATGCACTATACGGTTGTCCGGGCACTCCACCCCAGAGCTCTCACCAAGCGTCGTTCATGCCATCGTGCCGCACACTAACCGGTAAGGAAGTGATGACATCCCACCGCGCCGAGTTCCTCGCCGCCCACGGCCGCACACAAAATGGTAGGGTATCGATGGCATCCCACCGTGCCGAGTTCATCACCGCTCGCGACCTCACACCTACGTGGGCGGACTTTGAAGCTGCCAATGTCAAATGGGCGGTAGAGCAAGAGGCGGCCAAAGCTGCATAGAGGGAGCAGAAAAGGCAGAAAGGACTCAAGAAAAGATAGGCCCACCTCCGCAAGAAAGAAGAGGATGCACACGCTGCTGTGGAGAGCTCGGCGGAGATCCAAGCACGGTGGGGTGTCACCGACAAAGCCGGGAAGGAGAATGATGGCGTCTGGCCAACATGTGAGAAGTAGTAGTACTAGTAGTTAGTGTGTGTGTCTGTGTCGCCGTATGTTTGTTTAATTAATTATGAGCATGTACAAGTACTAGTTACGTACTACTGTAGTTTTTAGAGCAAATTACCAATACATTAGCCTAGACTCAATGGAAAAAATCATATCCTATGCATCAAATGGCATCTCTTTCTCTATAGGAATTGAGATGCATGTCATCTCACTTCCTATGATTTTCATATTCCTATAAAATTCCTATCCTATGAACCAAAGGAGGCCTCTGCTGGAGTATAGTACTACTGTAGCTAGCAGTACTCCTGGTACAGTAATTTTCTTCAAGAAGCGAAATTCAACGAAGTCATGATGGTTCCTTCGTCCGACCAACTTCACAGTGGGAAAGGTTGGGCCTAGGATTTGACGGCTCATTAGACATTATTACTGCTGCGCGATGACTGGGGTGACTCTCCCTTGGAGTTCTGCGTGCATGGCAAGTCGACCAGGATGGTCGATGTCCCACATGTCGGCAAATGGAAGTATTATTTCCGATATCAAGGAGCAAGGAAACCGTGTGGTATAGTATCACTGTTGATTTATATTTATTTTTTATTTTTGATGAAAGCTAGCGTTTCAACTCTTACGATGAAGGAGTGCCAAACACGACACGTGCTGGAAGTCTCAGCGAAAGGAGTGGGACATGAACAACGTGGTAGAGTGTCTCCACTTCTTCCGCTTCTAGGCCGGAGACCACATGTAGTAGTACTAGTGGTATGAATGATACAAAGTGTGACCTGGAGAGAAAGACATGTCTAGTTGGAAGGTCTCGGGCCATACACATAAACATATATAAAACCTAATATGTGCCTCCAATTAATATAGTAGTAGAGTACTTAGGCACGTACATCATAACATCACCGTGCATTGCACGTACAACATTTAGTGGTAGTAAGACACAAATGCCTATATGCCACGCATGTTGATACTATTTGTGCCTTTCTACTTCACTTACTGCACTACATTACTCAGGTTTGTACGCCCACAACTGGGTACATGTCCGTCTCATAGTTCCAGTCCCACGTGTTCTTCATAGATGGCACGATCCATAACGGTGGGCAACGGGAGTCCATATCATTGCAGCTTCTTAGTGTGGCTCCCCACGATGGAGACTCATCCAAACTATGACCAGCCTCGACGCGGAGCTGTCACGTGAACTATGAAGCGGTGCTCCCTCGGCCGTCGCTCTGCTTCAAAGCCGGCACCAGTGAGAGGTCGCCTCCGCTCTGGTCGGGCATTAATGTGGCACTGACGCTCCGGGGCAACGCTGACTGTTTCACGTGGGAAGCGCGCACCAGCAAGGGAGGGGGTTTGGGTCGGCCAGGGCGGTCAGACGCGGGCGTCGTGGTGGTATTGATTTTGAACCATTTCAGGTGTAGTACTGGTAGTTTGCAAAACTACTCAATTATTGCACTCAGTTTCCTATGAAATCGTGGTAAAAACGTTACTTGCAATGCATGCATGCGTAACAAATATAAATGACAAATGAAAAACTAGTACATACATGCAATGATTTAATGGACATTGTAATCTCAACATGTGATGGGGAGCTCTAAATTTGAATTTGAAACTTATAAAACAAAAAAATCAAAACAAATAAACTGGAAGAGAGGGAGTATACCGTAGGATTATTCCATATGAAACAAGTCCCCTGGTTTGTCACCGCAAAGATGCGGTTAGAAAGGAGCACAACATCTTCATACTCGTACGGCAACAAATCGGCCCCAGACAGCATGGTCCACCTTTGACCGCCATGTGCAGGGTTCATGAAAGCAATCGCGATGTCGAACACCGCGATGAGAGTGTAATTTTGGTTGGCGGACGACCTTATCGGGGCTTCTCGGATTGCTATCTTCTTCAATCTCACCGTGGTTCCATCATACCAATTCAGGCGGTGGCCCGTTGCGTGGATGATCCCAATGTTGGACAAAGGTTCTACCGGAATTGTGTCACCATTGTAAATGTTGTGCAAATTGATGTTGGTACCCTCCCGTACATATGCAAGACAATCTCCACTAGCACCAAGCCTAACCTGTGAAATAGTGGGCAGCGGAGGAATTAGGAAATGGACACGGAAGTAGTCTTTAGAATGCATTTACTACGTGATCAAACTCATCACTTACCTACTTATCGGACAAAATCCAAGTGCCCCTCAATGTCGGCATCTCAAGGGGCGTCAACTTGCAACTACGACCATGCCGCACTGGAGAGACCCCCAAGGAAACATCCTCGTGCATTGCACGTAACATCAAGATGCATTTGTATAAGTAGTTTATCTTATGATAGAAAAGGATGAATGAGGGAAGGCCTTATTTGAAAATGTGGAGAGGGGTGTGGGTATCTTTTTGCAAAATTGCCATAGTTTTCTTCCTATCCGTTAGATATAAATTGGACAGCCTATATTGCAGGATGGCAGGCACACCATCATCACCAACTCTATTTTTTATCTATGGTGATGATGGTGTGCCTACCATCTAATAATATAGACCGTCCGATCTATAGCCGACGGATAGAAAGCAAACTATGCCAATTTTACAAAAGATACCTACACATCTCTCCACATTTACAGATAAGGCCTTGCCTCGTTCATCCTTATCTCCCACAAGATAAACTACTCACACAAATGCATCTTGATGTTCCGTGCAACGCATTGGCATCTTGCTAGTTAGAGTAGTAGAAGAGAGATAGAGATAGATAGATAGATTATTATTATAAGAGTAGAGATAGAGATTAGGGAGCTGGCGGGTGGTTCGTTGTATGACACGTTCGCGTCCATCCACTAGCCCGGAATTAAAGCATGCACGACATTTACAGCGACTGGGATTAGTTTTTTTCTGGGCGCATGGACCAACCGGACTAGCGGGCCTGGTCGCTCTTTTTCGAGCACGCCTTCGACAAGTATGTGTGTGACATGCGTGCACGCAAATCTTGCATGACCAAACCGTGCGAAGCGGAGCGGTAGGCTGTCGAACTGCATCCTGCATGTTGTAGCCATGTCATCCACATGCAACCAAAAGGCCAACTCATACTCCGCTGGACTATACTTTACAACTATGCATTTTTTGGCACAAACATTCCTTGGAGCTCGTGCTGGAACTAGCGTACTCCACAACCTGCTTCCCTTCTCCTTCCTCTTCCACCGCCCGCGCACGTCCGCGGGAAGTGACCGGTCAACCCTTATATAGGAGTGCTAGCACAGAAAGGTGCATGCATGACCACTAAAATTTCCTTTCTCTTATCTCTATATAATAAATGTGGCGTGAAACTCAAAGCCTTTTAAGTCTGAGTATAATGGGAATCATCGTCCTCCTCCGGCTCCGCTTCGCCCGCGTCATCCTCCTCCTGTTCTGGCTCCGAGTCATCGTTCTCCTCCTCCGGCTCTGCATGTTGCTCTGCCTCGAACACCTCCTCGTCTGGCTCCGGGTAGTCCGGACTCCAGAGGCAGGGCGGCTATGCTCCAAGCTTCGCGCCGCCTCCAGATTAAAGTGCCACTCCGGCGGGAGTATGGCGTATGTCATTACCTTCGGCCGAGCGATGGCTATCGGGCGACAGCAACCAGAGAAGAGGCGGCGGGAGGGCAATGAATGCAGCTACTGTTTGGGTTCACCGTCCGGCTTAAATAAATGCGCACCATCATGTGTACCTGCGGGTGCACAAATTGTAACATACGGGTCTGCTTAAGGGGGGCGTCACGTAATTGGTATGTGTGTGAGGTTTTGAGAGACAGAGTGCATGTGTGCGACTCTACTCTTCGGACATGTACTCAACCTTTTGCATCGGGATATAAGTATAATGGTACTACACTTTAGCTAGTGATTTACGTGGCCATGTTAACGTGGCTGTGTAAAAAAATGTCACTTCTTGCTCGTGATTTGCGTGATATAATTATGATAAGTTTGCTAACTACTAAAGTAAAGTGGAATTTGTCCATGTTATACAAGTAAATCAAGGTGATTGTTTATCATATGGGTAAGGTTGGACAAAGGGTGGTAGGAACAAATGCTCCCCCTAGAGCATGTGTGTGTGAGATGGAGTCTTAGTGTGTGTGTGTGTGTGTGTGTGTCTGGGTGTGGGTGGGTGCATGCGTGCGTGTGTGCGTGTGCAGTGAAGTCTTCGGTGGTGAAAGTAATTTAAGTGTGTGTGGCTTCATCGTAGAGAGGTGATGTGTATGGCAAAGGCCACCAACGAGGGGGTGCGAGAGAGGAGGCCCGTAGAGAGGGAAGATAAGGCGGGTGCGCATGAGAGGAGTCGACATCGAGAGAACATGTCTGTTCGAGAGACGCCGAGGAAGACTACTATATATCAGTGGTGCATGTAGGTGGGAATTAAATGAAGGGATGGTCTTATTGGTTTCAGGGATATAGGGGAAGAGTGAGAGAGGGGGTAGCTAGAAGGAGATTGTTACGTGTGAGTGTGTGTTTTACCCATCCAAGTGGAAGTTATGTGCACACAAGAAGAGAATGATTCGATGTGGGGTTAGGGCTGAGGGTAATTAACTATGTATGGAGACATAGGAGACCATGAACATGCATGTGTGAGAGGTATACATGTATACGTGGGATGTGTGTGTGCGCAAGCGCATGATCGAGATAAAAGAAAGAAGACATAAGTCATATGATCAACGACATGGGAGATACGGATCAGTATGACAATATGCATGCATATGAGAGTGCAGGGAAGAAGGCCCGGTAATTGAGCATGTGTTTTTGTCTTTAAGAGATAGTGGCATGGGCTGGAGCATGCATCTATGGCGAGCAGAGGGAGCGAGACACAACAATTGTGCAAAAGAGATCAACCTATAGATGCATGTATGGATAGACATATATAGTGTGCGTGATAGGAAGCAAGAGTGCGTGCGAGACAGAAATGTTGACCGAGAAACTACAGACAGATAGAGAGATAGAGATGCGAGCTAGAGGGACATCGGCTAGTTTGGGTGTTGGAGATGACCTCCGAGTGGTTCAGAGGATGAAGTTATGTGTGTGTGAGAAAGATAAAAAGAGGGTGCATGACTGCATGTAGAGAGAAACATATATAGTGTGCGTGATAGGAAGCAAGAGTGAGGGCGAGAAAGAAGGTTGACGGAGAAACAGATAAATAGAAAGATAAAGATGCTAGCTAGTGTGTGTGTGTGTGTTAGAGATAAGAGTCGAGTGGATCAGAAGGCTGAGTTATGTGTGTCGGTGTTAGAGACATAGAGAGAGGGTGCATGTGAGTCACATACAAACAAATATCAGAGAGAAATGAGATCCCAAGAGATGGAGTTTTGTGTTTGCGAGAGAGAAAGATATTTCACAACGAGAGTGATAGCTAGAGAGACATATCAGGGAACGCGAGATATCTCTAGGGAGAGAGGGAGTGTGTGTGAGCGACATACAAGAGAATGGTGGAGAGATACGAGACCCTGGGAGACAGAGTCTATGTTTGTGTGTGAGAAAGAGATATTTAAGAGGAAGAGTAATAGCTTCTCATACCTAAGGAGCGGAAGACATCTCTGTGTGAGAGGGGGGTGCGAGTGGCACACAGGGGAATAGTAGAGAGAAATGAGACCCTGGGAGACGAAGTTTGTGAGACGAAGTTTGTGTTCGTGTGAGAGAAAGAGATTTCACAGGGAGAATCATAGTTAGAGACACATAGCAGGGAGCGAGATATACTTAGAGAGAGATAGAGTGAAGGTCGAGGGAGAGAGTACCATCAGTGTATTACGAAGATAAAAGATCATTGTCGACATATAAGTAACACGAGAGATACCCGAGAGATGATGAAGGCGTATATGTCTAGAGAGAGATATAAACATGAGTGATAGCTATATGAGACGAATATCTGGATTAAAGGGGATTCAAATATTTAAACTAGAGATCACGACGTCGATAATATCATAACGAAAATTGGTGTATCAAACATGCATATTCATTTGAATTTGGGGACATGTGTAATGTTATATAGTTTATCAATATTAGTGATCCATAAATTCTTTAATTAGAGACAATGCATGGTTTATATGCAATTAATGTCTAAACGGGACATTAATTGGAGACAGTTAGCGAGGAATGCATACATTGGATTTCAACATAAAGTGGTTTCAAATATTTGAAAATCGAAATTAAGATGGATCAAACCTTACGAATCTGAGATCATGCCATTTGTAAACCATATTTATGTATGAAGGGTGTTGTGCTTTTGAAAGTATATATAAAAAATAATGTATATAGAATTTTATTCCAATCGAAAATGGATCCTGCCTGAACTAAAATAGAATACAAACTGGATTCGAATTGAGTTGGCATGGTAAACATGCATTCTTTCTCTGCAAAATTTTAAACGAAGCGGGGTAAGTCGTAGTAATCGCCCGAAACCAAAATCTATGAGATGGAAATTACTGCCTATCGCTGACACGCAAAGTCTATCGGCTCGATTTCTATAGGTTTAAATAGGGGTAGGCTTGTAATTTCACTCAAACATGACATAACCGCCTCTGCCTCTCACCTCCCCAGATTCATACACAGTGGGCGCCAAAACACAGTTTCTCCTCAGCCAAAATCGCCTCTGACCTCCCTCCCCAATT
This sequence comes from Triticum aestivum, assembly GCF_018294505.1. Taxonomy (NCBI): domain Eukaryota; kingdom Viridiplantae; phylum Streptophyta; class Magnoliopsida; order Poales; family Poaceae; genus Triticum; species Triticum aestivum. The sequence continues at coordinate 153,974,097 of NC_057794.1, read as the reverse complement.
CATACATGGTGGGCACTAAAACAAACTCTCGTCAGCCGAAATCTCCGTCGACAAATATGTCAGATTTCGGGTTCCGGCAGACCCTTGAGGTTCGAACACTGGGGTGCGCGCGGAGATTTCGCCCCCTACCTACCTGCACCCCTCCGCCATGCTAGGATCTAAACTAAAGAAAGAACAACACAAGAGACACAGGGTTTATACTGGTTCGGGCCACCGTTGTGGTGTAATACCCTACTCCAGTGTGTGGTGTGGTGGATTGCCTCTTGGGCTGATGATGATGAACAATACAAGGGAGAACAGCCTCGCGAGGGTCTGTTCTTGGCTGGGGCGATGAACTGCTCGGTGGAGTTCAGTCACCTTTTTCTCTCTCTCTGCTTTCCTCCAACTGTCCGACCCTGATTTTGACCCCAGCTTGTTTCTGGGTTGGCTGATTCTCGATCCTCCCTACCCTGGGGATGGCTAGTCCTATTTATAGAGGCCCTGGTCCTCTCCCCAAATATTGAGCGGGAAGGGAGCCAACAATGGCGGGCTAATATGAAGGGGGACAGCAAGTATCAGCTATCCTGACAAAAGCAGTCTTCGCCTGTGCAAAGCTCTAGTGATGACGCCGTCTTGGGCTCCACGGTGACCTCCGTCTCGTAGTCCTCCTGGTATTGGTCTCGTTGCACCGAAATGGCAACCTTTGCCTGATGCATCGGTACTCCACGGCTGCGCTTGCCCCCATTGCACCAAAGAGGGAAGGAGGACGCTGCGCGGGCTGGCACCCGCCTGGCGCCCTGAGTCGTCATGGCTTGCATCACTGGCACCTCGTGAGGTACCCCGCCTTGATCTCTCCGCCTCCTCGTGAGCCAGCCTAACGAGGCCGTGCCTGAGGAAGCTCCGCGTCGTCCGCCCCGCGAGGCTTGGCCCCTCGCGAGGGTCTTGGGTTTGTGTTGGTGAAGACGGGCCGTGCTGGGCCCCCCTTTGAGCCACGCCGCAGGCCGCAGGCAGGCAAGTCTGGGGACCCCCGTTCCCAGAACACCGACAGTAGCCCTCGGGCCCAAGGCGCGCCCGGGCTTGGCCGTGCAGGGAGGCGGAAGGGCAAGAGCGAAGCACCGTGGGCCCTAACAGCCTGCGGCCTTGGGCACCGCGTGGTGGTGACTGGACGTGGGTGCCTTAGCAACCGCGCGAGTTGATAAAGGAGTGGCATCCGTCTAGGCCCTGCTTCTTGCTTTCTCTGGTTGCTGTTCAGATCCCCTTTCTTGCGCCTCTCCTTCCTTCCTCCGAGATTTCCAGATCTGCTCTGATCGCGCGACCTAGGGAGCCATGGCGCCTCGTCAGTCCCCGGCCGCAGCTTGGTACTCGTCTGCCCTAGACTCGCTGAACGTGTCGGAGGCGGGCCTTGCCCGGTTGTGCCGGATGGCGACAGCATGGGGCATCGACGGGGCGAAGGTGTTCAAGGCAGGCTCCGCCACCCCTGAGGGTCAAAGGAGCACCTTCTATCCGCTCTTCATAAGTGCCATTGTTGTTGGCCTAGTGCCTCCCTTCTCCGAGTTCTTCTTCTCTGTCCTCCGCCATTACAAGCTATAGGCTCTGCATCTCCATCCCAACTCCGTCCTTCTCCTGGCAATCTTTGCTTATTATTGCGAAGCACACGTTGGGGTGCAGCCCTCAGTGGCCTTGCTGCGCCACTACTTCTACCTCCGGACCTCTCGTGGGACTGCTTCTGCATGCGCGAGCTTCGTCGCGTACGGCGGCGCCATTGCCATCTCAAACTCTGGGAAGAGGATTGAGGGCTTCAGGAGCAAGTGGATCTTGGTGGATGCTGGGCGCATCCACCCTCGGCTGATCCTGCCCACGGAGCAGCCCACGAGCTCCAGCGACTGGGGTCGAGTGGAGCTCGCGGATCCCCGCGCGAAGATGGTGTTGGAGAAGATGGATGCGGATCTGAGGCCGACCGACATGGCGGCGGCGAAGCTGACTGGCACGTCGCTGCCGAGGGAGTTCCTGGAGCACCGGCTGGCTCCGCTTCGGCAGTACTCGCTTCCAATGTGGAGGCCCCATCCGAGCCCCGCGGCCTTGGCCGACAGAGACCTGGCTGCGGTTCTCCAATCTCTGGTCGGGGGCAATGTGGCGAGGCTGGAGGGTGCTCCTACGCCCTTGTTCCTCCGCAACGACTGGGAGAGGGTGGTGAAGTCCATGTCCGTCTTCAACGGGGATGGGCCAGTGCCCCTGGAAGCTCCCGAGGAACCGGTGGATGTGCCCTCCGGCAACTCCAGCAAAGAGGAAGAAGGAGGGGAGCAAGGAAAAGGGCCTGACTTCGAGGCGATTGACGGAGAGTCGGGGGCTCCCCTCCCTCGGCGCAGGTCCTGCGTTCTCCGCCTCTCTTCGAATGATGACGACGAGGATGACAACGAAGACGACGATGAGCAGGACGGCGGGAGCTCACCCCCGATCCCGAAGAAGGACAGGACCGGGCTAATCTCCCGCGGGTCTCCCCCGGCCCCGGGGCGAACCGCAGACGCACCTTCCACCTCCAAGCTTCCCGAGGTTGACCCTTCCAGCCGGCTTTCGGGCTTCAAATTTGGCCGGAGGCCGCTTGAGCTCACTGGCGACGACCCGTAAGCATTCGATTCTTGTCTTTATCTCTTGCTCTACTTCTGAGGCTTGACGTCCGCATCTTTGGATAGGTTGGTGCCCGCAACAAAGAAGCCGAAGGGGGCTCCCGAGGTTCCATCCGTGGCGGCGCTTCTGCCCGCGAAGGAGGGTGACCGCGATGCACAGGCTTCTCCTGCCCGGCCGTCCTCGCGAGGTTTGGCTGAGCCGGCTGGGGCGAGCTCAGCCCCCACGGCCCAAGTGGCTCCCAAGGTGCTCTTGCCTGCCACCACCACTACAGCTCTCGGGGCGTGGCAGACTCCGCCTCAGGATGTTGCGGCTGTGCTGCCGCCTTCTCCTCCTACTCCATCGGCCGCTGTCTCTCTGACTACTTCTGCCGTTCTGGATCGTGCTGTTGCTGAGCTGGACCGACTGCGGCAGGATCTTCTTGGCGCCGACCCCCGCTTGCTGGCCGGGCGTTTGGAGCTGGCTTCTGGATGGGTTCGCTCCGACGCCTCGATTCGGGCAGCGCTGGTCCAGGCCTCGACGGCATGCGACGAGGAGAAGCATGTCGTCCTGGAGGCGAAGGCTGCTCATGATGCAGCCCTGGGGGAGGTGGTCGACGTCCGCGGTCGCTGCAAGGCGCTGGAGGACGAGCTGCAAGGTTTGCGGGATCAGCTCGCGAAAGAGGTCCGCCTTCGCCAAGAGCAGGAAGAGGGCGTGAAGGCTCGCGAGGCAGCCGTCGAGGGCCGGGAGGCCAAGCTCAGGAAGCGCCGTGACCGCCTAGGCACGCTGGAGCAGGAGTTGGGGCGAGGAAGGCCGAGCTGGACGGCAAGGCCCTGGTTCTTGCCGAGGACCGCGCGGCCTTCACGGAGTTGGAGGCGAAGGCTCGCTCCTCGCTGAGGACGCTTTATGACAACGGCCTAGAGAGCCCGCTGGCTGGCGCCGAGGACGGCCCCGCCAAGCTGCTTCCCTTCCTGGTTCACGCTCTTGAAGATGTCGCCCTTGGCCTTGGCCCCACGGCCAAGGCCGAGGCACGTGTCCTGTCTTCTGCAGCACTGACGCGGGTCCTCACCCACATCTACCTTCGCGATCCCGGTGTCGACCTCGATAGCCTGCTGGAGCCAGTGAGTGGTGAGCGTGCCGCTGCCGCTGCCGAGGCCGTGAAGGGTCGCGCGGAGGCTCTGCTGGGGAAGTTCCGGGCCTTCAGCACCAAGCCGGAGCAAGGCGCTGCCAACCCCGCTGCGCCGTGAGGCGAACCCGCTCTACGCTGCTCCCCTGCCGCCAAGTGACTCCGTCGTGGCTCCTGTCCTGCTTTTAATTCCTGCACACGTATCATGCCTCGGGGAGGCGTTTAAACTTGCGTTTGGCATTGAGATAATAGTGTGGACTGTAATATTTGCTTTTGAATTCCTTGAAATTAGCGCTTTTCCTTCCTACTTGCTTATGTTCTACGCCGGCAGAGCCCGGCCCCGCGCGTACCTCACCCAGCAATAGTCCCGACCGGAAACCAGGACGGGACCAAGGAGTGAGGGGCTACATGACAAGATAGGCTCCTGAGTTGCGATGCTCAGGAGTCCCCCTTGGCGCACGAACAGCAAGTAGGGAGGTGTGATGCGGGTGGATCTACCGTTCTACGTCTGCAGAGCCCGGCCGCGCGCGTGCCTCACCCAGCGATGGTCCCGACCGGAAACCAGGACGGGGCCACGGAGTGAGGGGCTACGTGACCAGTTAGGCTCCTGAGTCGCGATGCTCAGGAGTCCCCCTTGACGCTCAAACGGCCTTCGTACCTTGGCTCCGCTCGGGTAGAGACACACGACGAACCAGGCCCGGGGGGGACCTGGTAGGGCGGCGTGCGTCTGGGTGTGACCCAGGCGCAGCCCCTGTGCCCAGCCCCCTCGCGCGGCACTCCCGAGGGGAGGCGTTACAATGAGGCTAGACACTGAGCTCTGGGCTCCTTGAGGTTGATGCGGCCCGAGGGCCACCCTTAGTTGTTTATCACCAGCGTGGAGCATAGTGCTACCGTATGCGTACGGGCATAGCCGCTCCTCGGCAGTGTCGTCGGCCAGTGCGGAGCATGGTGCTTCCACTGGTACGTGGGAGGGGGCCCCCTCCAGGAGGAGCCCCTGGGGCGTGTACAGCCCCGCCCTGACACGTGGCTGGCACGGTAGGGCCTGGCGAGCTGTATCTAGGCACCCGTGAGCCAGCGCGGGACTCACGGGGCCCTACCTCTAGGCGGGTTGCGCCTGGCACTGGGCCTTATCTTGTGATGTGTCCCTGCAAATTTGGTTAGATGTCGGCACTCTACGTCCTCGGGTCCAGGCCCTCGAGCTGGTCTCAGCCGTCGCTGGTATGCCAGGTCGCGATGCCATGGACAAGGCCAGAGGGTGAGGGCTGGAGAGCCAATAAGAGCCCTGAGTCGCGATGCTCAGGTACCCCCCCCTTTAACATGCAAGTGGTCGGCATGGAGGAGAAGAGGTGTTGTGGACCGGCATCAAATAATCAAGCATGATGGGTCTAACGCATAATCGGAAATAAACGCAAATGGGATACATGCCACTGGGCCTGGCCCGAGCGGCTTGGGGACATGCAGCCTGAGGGGCGCCCCCAACAAGGTAAGCTAACAACATGGAATAAAGGGATACACGCTGCAGGGACGGACCCACGCGGCCTGGGAATAATGCAGCCCTGGGGGCGCTCCCAGCTGGAAGTAAAACTCGAAAGACGTCACCTGATGATGTTGAGGACGAAGGGGTGTTGGTGTAGCAGGCTCGGTGGGCTGCGGGAGCCGATCCTCACGAGCCCCCAGGCCCAGGGGCCTCGAGAGGCTCCGGAGGCGCTGTCGGCTCCTCGCGGGCCATCTCCATCTCTGCCAGGGCTGCGAGACACCTGGCCTCTCGTGCCTCCGTGATGCCCCTCATGAGGCGCTGGTACGCGTCAGCCGCGTTCGGCAAGCCGTAAGGCATCTGAACGTAGCTGTGGGGTGGACCTCCGCAGCGCCCCACTCGCGAGGGCCAGAGGCGCTCCAGAGAGGCGACCCGGTTGAGCCCTGGTATGTCGATGCAGACGCGCAGCCCACCATCCTCGCCTGGATGGGGGGCCACTGCTGGCAAGCGACGGCCGCCTTTCATGACTCTTGCCTCCTGTAGCTCCTGAATGGCCTTGCTGACGAACTCCTGAGGATCTGGATCTCCTTGCCTTGCTCCTTCTCGAGGGAAACGTGCTTCAAAACACGCCTCCATGTGGTGCCCAAGCGCCTCCCTCGTGACCCTATCCAGGTCGGTGGCCCTCTAGGGGTGAGCCCCCAAGCCCTACCTGAGGAGGGCGCCAGGCGCACTTTCCTATGCAATGGAGGGAGGCTCCCCCTGGGCAGGCGCGGGCCGAGAGGGGCCTGCCTCCTGAGTGGTCGGGCCGGATGATGTCTTCTTCTTCTCGGGGGTGGTCTCGGGAGGCCTCCTGCTTCCACGATCCGGGTCTTCCAGTGACGCGGCCTAAAAGGCTCGTTCCAGGGAACACACCGCATCCTTCTCTTCACAGGGCACCGTGATGACTCCGCCGCTTCCTGGCATCTTGAGGACGTTGTAGCTGTGGTGAGTTACGGCCATGAACTTGGCCAGCGCTGGGTACCCAAGGATGGTGTTGTATGGCAGGCGAATGTGAGCGATGTCGAAGTCGATGAGCTCGATGCGGTAGTTGTCGCGTGCCCCGAAGGTGACAGGGAGGCGGACCTGCCCAATCGGGACCGTGGAGCCGTCAGTGATACCAGAGAAGGGCTTGGTTGGCTGAAGCTGGCTGTAGGGAACTTGGAGGTTGTTGAACGTCTCCACGGACAGGACGTTGAGCCCTGCCCCTCCATCGATGAGGGTCTTGGTGACCACCACGTTGCTGATGATTGGGGAACAAAGCATCGAGAGGACTCCGGCTGTAGCCGCACACTTGAGCTGATCTGCTGAGCTGAACGTGATGGTGCACGTCGACTACCTGAGGGGGCATGTGGCTTCGAGCCTGGGGAGGACTGCATTCACCTCGCGGGCGAACTGCTTGAAGATGCGCTGAGAGGCCGGGGCTTGTGCTCCGGCCAAGATGCAGGCGATCGCGCGCGGCTCCTGGAAGCCCCCAGCCTCCTCGTCCAGGTGGCAGTCCTTGTTTCTCCTTGGCTGCGGCGGCAGCGGTGGGAGGCCTGTGTTGCCTTGCGGGCGATCCTCGCGAGGCTGATCCCTCCAGTCTCCCTCGCGAGGCTGATCCCTCCATCCTCTCTCGCGAGGCGGGTCTTGCCAGCGATCCTCGCGAGGTTGGTCGCGCCACCCTTGGCACGGCCCACGGTCTTCCCAGCGTCCTGCGTTTCTTCCTCCTCCTCGGCCGTAGCCCCGGTCACTGCGGTCGGGGCGACGCCCGATCCTTCCTTCTCACACGGCTCAGAGTTCTTGACATTCGTTGGTGTTGTGGGTGTGCAGGTCGTGGTACACACAGTACCGGCTGCCCTTGGAGGGTTCGGGCTGATCTCTGCCCCGCTTGGTGTCTAGTTCTGCCGCGAGCACGGCATCCCCCTTGCGCTTCACATCCTTGGCCTTGGGCTTCTTCTCTTCTGGGTCCACGGCAGGTAGCTCGAGGAGGGAGAGACGCCCTTCCTCAGCCCTGCCGCACTTGTTTGCCAAGTTGAACATCTCCAAGGAAGTGCACAGGTCTTCTTCCATCGCCAGCTCCTCCTTCATCTTGACATCGCGCACGCCGTCGGAGAAGGCCGAGATGATGGCCTCCTCAGTCACCTTGGGAATCTTGAGGCGTGCGTTGCTGAAGTGCTGGATGTACTTCTGCAGGGTTTCCCCGGGCTGTTGCTTGATGCGGCGCATGTCGCTCACGGCGGGTGGCCGGTCGCGAGTGCCTTGGAAGTTGGCAATGAAGCGGGTGCGCATCTCCTCCCAGGAGGAGATTGTTCCTGGAGCCAGGTGCGGCCCCGTCCTTGAGTGCCATGGGGAACCAGTTCTCGATGACCTTCTCGTCTCCGTTGGCAGCTTCGATGCCTAGCTCGTAGAGCTGGAGGAACTCTGCAGGGTCAGCCGTGCCGTCGTAGCGAGGAGGCAGGTCTGGCTTCAACTTGCCGGGCCACGCTACGCTGCGTAGTTTGATGGTGAAGGCGCGGCAGCCTGCGGTGGCCACGGGAGGCCTTGGGTGACGGGGAGCCTGGTCTTGCATGTCCCCACGCGCTGCAGCTGGGAGCAGCGCGGGGTCTTGACGCGCGGGAGCAGGAGCATGGTCGTGACGTGCTGGAGCAGGGAGCGCCAGGGCAGCTTCTTGCGGGCGAGGGACTTCCTGGCAGCTCTGCTCTTGCCGCGCTGGCGCCTGATGGGGCGGGTTCCGCCCAGGGGCCACGCGTCTTGGGGCCATGGCGTCTTCTTGAGGAGGAGGCGGTCGGGGCGCCGCCGGAGCCTCGTCGCCCACGCGGGGCGGGATGCGGTGCGGTGGAACGGACGGTGCAAGAGAGCCCCCTGCGGCGCGGACGAGCTCGGTGACGCGATCGAGCCATTCTTCGTAGACGTCGTCGACGGGACGGTAGCGCAGGAGCTCGTTTGCCGCGATGAGTGCAGCTCGAGCCTCCATGGGCGCGCGGAGCGCGCGGGACGAAGAACCAGCTGGGGTGAGCGAGGTAGTTGCGGTGCGGCCGTCTTGCCGCATGGACGGATGCTGGGATGATGCTTGCTGCCCATCCCTCGCTGGGCCAGTGGCGGCGTTGACGGCAGGTGACGGGGAATGGCGTGGATGCCCGCCGACAGGGGCTGTCTGGGCGACGCGGGAAGCGAGTGCGGCCCGGCGCTCGGCGCGGGCCCGACGAGCGTCAGACATGGGCATGATGGTCGGAGGAGAACGGGGCGGTGGAAGACGAATTCCGGTGCACCCCTACCTGGCGCGCCAAATGTCGGATTTCGGGTTCCGACAGACCCTTGAGGTTCGAACACTGGGGTGCGCGTGGAGATTTCGCCCCCTACCTACCTGCACCCCTCCGCCATGCTAGGATCTAAACTAAGGAAAGAACAACACAAGAGACACAGGGTTTATACTAGTTCGGGCCACCGTTGTGGTGTAATACCCCACTCCAGTATGTGGTGTGGTCGATTGCCTCTTGGGCTGATGATGATGAACAATACAAGGGAGAACAGCCTCGCGAGGGTCTGTTCTTGGCTGGGGCGATGAACTGCTCGGTGGAGTTCAGTCACCTTTTTCTCTCTCTCTGCTTTCCTCCAACTGACCTACCCTGATTTCGACCCCAGCTTGTTTCTGGGTTGGCTGATTCTCGATCCTCCCTACCCTGGGGGTGGCTAGTCCTATTTATAGAGGCCCTGGTCCTCTCCCCAAATATTGAGCGGGAAGGGAGCCAACAATGGAGGGCTAATTTGAAGGGGGACAGCAAGTATCAGCTATCCTGACAAAAGCAGTCTTCGCCTATGCAAAGCTCTGGTGATGACGCCATCTTGGGCTCCACGGTGACCTCCGTCTCGTAGTCCTCCTGGTCTTGGTCTCGTTGCACCGAAATGGCAACCTTTGCCTGATGCCTCGGTACTCCGCGGCTGCGCTTGCCCCCTTTGCACCAAAGAGGGAAGGAGGACGCTGCGCGGGCTGGCACCCGCCTGGCACCCTGAGTCGTCATGGCTTGCGTCACGGGCACCTAGTGAGGTACCCCGCCTTGATCTCTCCGCCTCCTCGTGAGCCAGCCTAACGAGGCCGTGCCTGAGGAAGCTCCGCGTCGTCCGTCCCGCGAGGCTTGGCCCCTTGCGAGGGTCTTGGATTTGTGTTGGTGAAGATGGGCCGTGCTGGGCCCCCCTTTGAGCCACGCCGCAGGCCGCAGGCAGGCAAGTCTGGGGACCCCCATTCCCAGAACGGCGACAAAATATTCGATGTATGCGAGATTACTGTCCTATCCCCAACCGACTAATATTTTTGTGATGTAGGAAATTTTAAACAGGGGCTAAATTTGTAAATTTCCTCGCATGTGAGACAAGCACGCCCTGAAGACATGGTTCCCCCTTCCTCTCTCCCTCCATTTCCCCATTCATACTCCATGGGCGCCAAAACACCCTCTCCGTCCCAACCTCCTCCGTCCGCCACCCCATCAATCGTCGTCCTCCTCCACCAAGCCGGAGCTGATACCCCGATGTCGCCGTCCATTACAAGAGATCGACCTCTCTCATCCATGGCTTCGGACCTGGATCCTTCCATCCCGTCCTCTCGCTTCATCCCCACCATCGTCCACCTTGCTGGCGCTGCTCCTACGACCGTCTCGTCCACCACGTCGGGATATTTCCCCCACTGCCACCGTCTACCCTCCTAGATCTGCTTCCACGCCGCCGACAGCCATCGCTACCGCAGCACCGTCAAATTCTCAGCAGATGCATACATGGCGCCGCACCAGAGGCGGTACTCTTTCGTATCTGCTCAACTTATTTATCGCAGCAAGAAAATAGATTGCCACTGCTTTACTGTGATTTCCTGTCCATCACTTAGGATCTTACTTGTTAGTTGAAAGCAAACATTGGTTGTGAAGTTGCCTTTGTCTGGTTTGCACCTTCAGATCCGCCATGGCATTCTCAACACTATACTTGCAATGCTTATGGTTTTCGCTTTTATATTCCACACTAGTTAAATGACAGTAGACTAAATTTCAAAATTGGGTCAGCCGATTTTTTCGAGCTCGCCGGAGTTCACCGGAGGGAAGGAAGGGGCTCGCCGGAGGGCTGCCCCATTATCTATCTTAGGGTTTTGGGTGGGGATAGTGGTTGTGGGGGACTGTCGTCGGGCTATGGTGGGGCCTCATCGGAGGAAAAACTCGACACGGGTGAGGGGGTGGGTTAGCTAGAGGGATGGTTGGGGGAGGCGGAAGATCGGAGGTGGTGGGCGATTCAACAGAGGGCGGGGGCTGGTGGTTCAGCCGGCGACCCGTGTGGTGGTCTTTAAGGAAAGAATAAGAGGCGAGGAAGAAGAAGGGTTAGGAGACGTAGGATATTCATCCAACCGCCTGAAATGGTCGACTGACCCAAAAGATGAAAGTCAGGCGACTTGCATGTAGACATTCCCATATATTCAGTATTATTATCGTAGGTGCTTTGAGACGTATGTGCAAGCAGTGCTCCTTAACCCATCAAGCTAAACAACATGCCACTCATAATTCCAAACTTAGTTGCTCAAATACGGATCTGATATGATGCTGACATGTACTAAAACAAAGAATGTTTAATTGGTCAGTTAATGTTCCTACTTTACTTTTAAAAAGCACATGAGCCACATATCGAGGGACAGCAGGGAGTTGTGTTCTTTATGCGCTCTGGTTCATCATGTGTGGCCAACCAACATTTTATTATCCAAAACCTGCTTGCTCTTCTTTAGCATGCTCCTCTTCTGTTCTTCCTTTGTAAGTACTCTCTCCGTACCTAAATATAAGTCTTTATAGAGATTCCTCCATGGACTACATACGGAGCAAAATGAGTGAACCTACACTCTAAAATGTATCTATATACGTCCATATGTGATCCATAGTGGAATCTGTACAAAGATTTGTATTTAAGAATAGCGGAGTATAATAGTTGTACAGTATGTTCTTTGTAGTTAAGAGGAGCAGGGACATTTGCAGTGTACAGGTATATTCGTCGCTTGTCATGGACGCTTTCAACTCTTCATGTTGGTCTTCATGTCGATTGTCATGGACGCTTTCAACTCTTCGTATTCGATCATATGTGTCACCTTTGAGAGTTAGACTGATAGTAACAGTATTGCGCCTTCAGTTGTAGAGAGCTGGTATGTGAAGCCTTTCTAGCCGTACCGCAAATACTAGCACATATATTCCAACAAGTTCCACTTTCCTGATTTTACTCCTAATGCTTAGGGTTCTCCCATTATATCTACACTACGATCTGCGTAGGTGCTTTGTGTCCTACTAGTAGTTGTCCACCCTTTAAAGCTAAATAACGCACCAATAATACGTCCTAAGGTTCTTCAAATACGAATGTGATATGATACTGACATTAGCTAACAGACACACATTTAATGGTTAGCTAATGCTCCCACTTGAGTTTCCAAATGCATGTGGCCACATATAGAGAGACATCATGGAATTTCATTTATTTGGGTGCTCTGATTGATCATGGGTGGGCAACCAACATTGTATAGAAAGAATGGGAATCTCAATAATATGCTTCCCCTTCTATTCTTTAACATGTTCCTCTTCTGTTCTTCTTTAGTAAGTACAGTATGTTCCTTGTCAGGAAGGGGAGCAGGGACATTTGTAGTCGATAGCTCTATTGGGCCGGTTCTGCTACATGATTTCGCACTTCAAGTTGGTCTGCCATAATATCCCAGAAATGGTGGGGGTCGTGCGGTCTTCGATAGACTAAACTAATAGAACAGTTGTGTGCCTTCAGATGAATAGAGCTAGCATGTAGGTGATCGATAGGTTGAATATTAGTAGCGGCAAAACCCTGTATTTTCCAGCCAGTTCCACTTTCTCAATTTATTTATGGTGGTTACGGTGTACCCCTATTATCTACACTACGATCTGCCTGCTGGCTCTGCGCTCTCGTTATCATGGTTTGGCAATAAACTTTCTATATGGTATATTATGAAACTATCATCTGCCAACTATCCTTACATCTGGAGTTCCCAACAGGGAGCCTATTTTTTGTGTAGTTGTGCCAAATTATATTAATCTACTCACCATATTATAGCACACATGGGCTCTCTCATCAGAATCCAGTGATAGCACACAAGGGTTTACAGGGAGCCCCTATTATGTTACAATATCCTCTGCATTACAAAGATAATCTCACTACTATTTATGTTTTCATGCTTTTCAAAGAGTGTACGTAATCACAATGAATATAAGAATGTGCACATCAGAAGAATATTGCGGAACAGTTCAATGGGTAACAAACTTGGCATCAAGGGATTGAGGTCCATTGTGGATGCAATGAAACCCACATGCTCCCGGCCTATAGATTCGTATTCAGAATATGATCCTAATGACTATTCTGAGCTCAAGGAGTCAAAGGCAGATGGCATGGCATGTTCACCCAATAAGGTGCCTGTTCTAATTTGGTAAGGTTTTATTGGTTGCACATATCTTGCATAAGGTGTCTTGCATTTCTTCTGCTTTGTTGCACCGCCATCTTCTTAGTTTACTCATGATATATGTGAAGATGTCATGCCCATCCATTATCAACACCTATTCCATTTGTCGTCATACCATGTTTTTCCATTCAAATGTTGTTCTTGTGTTTCAGACATCCAAAAGGAAGAGGGTGATTGCAGAACCTAAAGGAGTACAAGCAAAGTCCTTGAAAAAGGTGGTGCTACCGGAGAACTCACATAGCACCCAATGTATATTGGTGATAGAACCAGCGCCGCAAAACCTAGGATGTCGCAACTATCCTAGTCGTTACTTTGCTCTTGTGAGTACCTATTGTCCTATCACTGCCCTTACATTCATACCTGGTGGATTATGTGACATCATTGTGCATTATAGCTTGCTTATCCACTGTTCAGTCCAAATTATCAGATCTATATTAATGCTTAAATTAATGTAGAATAAACTGAGTGCTTATGAAGAAATTTAGTTCTGCATTGTTCTTGTAAGTATCTGTTGTCCTTCATCATTGTACTTGTATTTGTTAGCTAGTTCTTCATGTACACTTTGCAGCTTATTTTCCCTTTTCCTCCATTGTCTACACATCAGATCTACATTTACTCTTGCCAAAATATTGAATAAAACCAATGTTACTGAAGAAGTTTAGCTCTGCATTGCTCTTGTCAGTGCCTTTTGCCTGTATGCTATATTTACATTTGTACTCTGCATCTTAAGTTAAATAATCGCCATTTATTCTTATATTTTCACATCTATATTTACTCTTAACAAAATGTAGAATAAATGCAATGCTCTTGAAGAAGAGTGTGCGGTAACCTTCTTGAATTGCCACCCCCCCCATCAATATGGACAAGGGCTTTATAGAGACTGTCTTCACCACTAATGTATGTTTTTCCTCCTCGAGCCTTCAAACTTTGTTTGTGTATATTTGGATAGCTATGAGTGCAAATGTTGTTTATTTTTGTCGTCTGCATCAAATTGCTTGTTCAAAGTTTATAAAGAAGAAGTGCATAAACATAAGTTTGTCCTTCTCAATTTCAGTCTTTAGTTGTACAACCTCGTTCCTTATTCGTACCATGTAAATTAAACTATACATAGCAAGTTATCTTCTTTAGCACTATGTGTATGCTTCTGTTCTTCATTTGTAATCCAGTGGTGTGGTGAAACTACCAACAACAGCACAATGTCATATCCTACTATGTCTCAACTATGAACAATGCCATATTATATTAATGTTATTTAAATCGTGTCTCTTTATTTACCAATCTGAAATGGTATAAATTGATAGTACACTCACCATTCATGCTTATACGTTGTTTAGAACAACATGTATGCTTGTGTTCTTAATCTGTAATCCAGTGGTCTGGTGAAGCTGGCCGCTCCTGCACAATGCCATTTCCTGTCATCTTAACTATGAACAATGCCTATTATGTTAATGCTATTTTAATTTATGTCTCTTTATTTTTGACAAAGAAATGAGATGAATTGATAGCGCTGATGCTTATACGTTTAAAACTTGTTATCTACCTACCTGTTTCTCTTTCAGGGTGACAGCACTGCTGCTAGGAAGAACTGCCACAATGATAGTGAGATGAACCCATTGGCATATATTCTAGAGAAGAAGGCAACACATCTTGAGGGTAGGGATACAACCACAAAGTCATATCTTGATATAGTGTCGAACTTACTCAGTGACACAAGTTTGATGAAGTCGCCGCCGGAATCTGTTCGACTTCTTCAGTATGAAATTCAAGTAGAAAGACACACTTCCGCTAAAATCCGACTGGAACTCCAATCTCTATGCAAGAATAACCATAAGTACAGGACGTCTATTGATGCTATGCAGCTTAAGTTGGTGGATATAAGCATCAAAGAAGCACAATCTCATCAGGTTGCTAAGCTGCTTGCACTGCAGCTCCTGGGCCGGGTTAACCTTTCTTGAACTATGTTGAAGTGATGTCGGTTCTGTCTATTATTTTGTTGGCCTATCAACTTACACTGGTGGCAACCTGCCTAGTTTATGGAATTTGCTGTCTGGTTGCCCTTTATTATTACTGGCGGCGAACTTTGATGCCCAGGGGATGTAATATGCTGTAATTTCTTTGTTGTATAGTCTAGGTTTATTCTTCGTCACAATGGTGTAATTTATTTGTTGTTTCTGCTATCATTGCTCTAAGAAAAGGTCGTAATCTTTGATTGCTGCGCAATGGGCCAATAGGTTAGGTTTATAAATTAATAATTTCTGTACTAAAACTGGTCGGTCGCTAATTGCTAGTACGGGCCGAACCGTGGGCCTACAATCATCTTGGGCCATTAGTCAGGTCTAGCATTAATCTGGCCCACTATTAGTTTCGGGCCTTTAAAAGGCCGAGTAAACCGCTTGCCTTAATTGGGCCAGAAAATTAAATAGGCTTTTAACAGGTTGAAAACTAGATTCAACCTTAATTGTGGCGAACAAATCACAGGCCGATAGCGTGCTGTAATATAAATCGGCCCATTCGGGTGACGGGCCATAAACATGGTGAAATGTTTTTGGGCCTTGGCTAACCCAATTACATGACGGGCGAGAAGCAGGCCGGATGTATAATGGGCCAAAATTAGGCTCAACACTCTCAAGGGCCTTTAACAGACCAATAGGCAGTTTGCGCTAGACTGTATCCACGAAGACTACAAGTCGTTAAGAGGCCGAAAGTAACTACTGACCATAATTAGGCTCAGGTGCAACTCGGGCCTTTTAATGGCCGAAAGTGAAATCAGGCCGAAAGAGGCCCATATGTAGACAGGGCCGCTGACAGGCCGAAACTAATATCAGGTCGTACTGTTAAACAGACCATTAAGAGACCAAAGAGCAAATCAGGCCCCCAATGGGCCTAATGGCACAATAGCTGTTAAAAGGGTCATATCTGTTATGGGCCGTAATTTGGCCCAAGAAATGAAAGTTAGTTAACGGCCCGGGTCAGGTATGGACCGTAATTTGGCCCAAACTATTGTAGGCTGTTAACGGGCCGAATCTGATATGGGCCGTAAACTGGCCCAGAATATTGTAATCATTTAATGGCCCTTATCTGATGTGGGCTACAATTTGGTCCAGAAAATGTTAGGCTGTTAACGGGACGGCCCATTAGATCTGACAAAATCTTGTGGGCCTGTTCCTAGGACAACTTTTAAACCTTTATGGGCCTCTATTGGGCCGTCCCATGTGTCAACGTTTCATTGGCGATTCTTGTCAAGTGGACGGTTGACATCTATCCCAACGTTGAGCCGACACGTGGATCGTCGGCCAATGAGAATTTTACACGTGGAAAATCGCCATTGGTCCAGGCTGTTAACGGGTTATCGGATCCAAACCGGAACCCGATAGCTTAACAGTGACCCGTTACGGTGGATGTCACGTGTCGGTTACCCTTGATGAAAGCACTTCTATGACGTGCGATTTATCTTCATGGAAGTGGACACTTCTATGATGATAATTTTGGTAATGTCATGGAACACTTCTACGATAGCACACGTATGACTATCTTGATTCTATCATAAAACATCATGGATGTACATGCATGACAGAAAACATGACCTACTGTGACAAACACGTATCATCACGGAAGTGTATTTTTTTGTAGTGATGGGTACCTAGACAACAAATGCACAAATGAAAGAAATTGTGTGTGTGGTAAATGTGCACATCATCCACCATTATGTGTATGTGCCCGTGTGAGTTAGCACAAGATAAGCACCGCTCAAAGAAATTTGATGCATGGTATAAGAACATGTCATCCATCATGAAAGAATAGTTGTTGTGTATAACACGATGGGGACACAAATTGAGCATACAAGTATAGCAAGTGTGTGGAACAACAATAGCATTTTCATTCATGGGGAGCATGTGGTGCACATAACTATGAGGATCATGCAATGGATGGGATGGATCAAAATCCCCTGACATGTATGAGAAACTATGGGGGTCTTTGGAAACATCATATGGAGAAAATGGACAACATCCAAAACAATGCATATTCGAAGCTAGGTTGTCATGGAATGGCATATGAGATAAATTATGCAAAGGGAGCATATCAATATCATCACAAGAAAGACAAATGCCAATAACCACGGGCTTGTCATCTATGCCATATGTGCAAATTGGGTTCATTTTAATGGCACATGCATAGTCACTACGATGATATTGCAAATATGACATATGGTTGATCTCATACATAGCATATGACAAATCAAGCGGATTGTCAAACTTGATGTGGCCTCAAGAATTGTCACAAGAAATCCTATGTAACATGGCATCACAACCAATAGACTCCACATGGAAATCATTATACTCATCATAAATGGGCAATAAATCATCACATGGGGAAGTTGAACTAGCATGAAGCATGGTAATAGGTGGATCAACATCATGCAAGCAATCAATGTCAAGAATGTCCACTAGTGGGACTAGAGCATCACCTTCACTTATGTTACCTTTGTCATTCCACTCATGTGGTGTAGGTGAGGTGGTAAAGTCCAAATGGTGGTCATCATCATCTTAATGGAACCATGTGGGGGTGCATCATATTCCACCATGGCCATCGTCTTGTCCATAGGAAGGATGAAGTCATCGAGAATCAGCGTGTCATCATATATGGGACCTAGCACCAAATGAGAAGACACAATAGAGGTACAGGTCAAGTTGTTAGTGTTGAAAGTGGCCTCACATGACCTATCAACTATCTCACACGCTCTATGCGTTGGCTCACTCACTCTCTCAAGGTAGGTGCACTCAAAGTCACATATGGTGGAGTCACTCATCTCACTCAAGTGGTGGGGGTTGTGGCTCTCTTCACATGGGAATTGGCGCAACACATCATATATGGGGCTAGTGGTGAACGCGCTCTCACTCTCAATATGGTGGCACGAGTCACTCAAGTCATCATACATCACTGTGGTTAAAGGGAAAATCTCATGCTCAGCCATCTTGTCATTGTCGCCATGGATGAAGGCCGAAGATGGCACATCATCACTCTACTCCATGACCGAAGGGAAAATCCCATGCTCAATCATCTCATCACCATCACCGTGGATGAAGGCCGAAGATGGCACATCATCACTCTCGCCTCCAAAGATGGAAGCATCATCCTTGCTCGCCACCTTGTTGCTCACCTCCAAAGCATGTTCTGTTATTGGCTCCATAGTCGTAGTTGTCGCTGCACCGTCTTGAAAAAGAGTCGAAGTAGACTCGGCATCATCAATGCCACAAAGAGGGATGGCGGTGAAGTCGAACTTGGAAGCGTCGTCTTGGAGCTCGTCGGGCTTGTACATCATGGTGGTACTAGCCTCATGCTCGTCATCTTGGAGCTTGGTCTTCGAGAAGTGTGCTTGGGGTAGAGAATCCTTGACCTTCATGAGTTCTTGTTCCGCCTTGAGAGCACCAATGTAGTTGTCGTCGAGGGACTTGTAGTTCTCGAGGAAGATAGTCTTGTAGATGTCGTTGTTCAATCCCATCATGAAGTGGAACTTCATTGAAATGGGGTCGTCTACGCCGGCTCGTCGCAAGGCATTCTTCATCTCCTTGAAGTACTCGTTGATGGACTTATATCCATGGATGGTGTTCTCCAATTGGCGTAGAAGTTGTTTCTTGTAGGTTGGAGGCACGAACTCTGATCGCATATCTCTCTTCGTCTTGGGCCAACTCATGTCGTAGCTCTCCGAATGTGTGTGAAGACACCATGTCAATGCATAGTCGTGGAAGTTCCTTGTGGCACACTTCACTTGATCTTCAGGAGGAACTTGATATAGCTTGAGGTAGTCGCCCATCAAGCACTCCCACTCGAGATACTCCTCGGGTTCTAGAGTCCCATAGAAAGGAATCTTGTGGCCGGTGTCAAGGTCGTAGTAGCTCGTGGAAGTCGCGGACTTGAGCTTGGGGAGCTTCTCTTGAGCATAAGCTTGAGGTTCTTGTTGGCGAAGATGTCGTATGTCTGTAGGCGAAGATGCCTTGAAGTCGCTTGGCAAAGATGCCAAGGGAGATGGTGAAGTCGTAGAGCGGTAGTTGGTGTTGAGCTCTTGATCATCACGTTCTTGTCGGTGGTGGTTTCGATGCCGATGTGACCTTGCCGAAGATGGTAGCTCGAAAGGATGTGCACTTGAGCGTCTTCTCGAAGATGAGGAAGATCTCTTGTATGACTTGATGAGGGCTTTGATCTCCTCCATTTGAGCATCCATCTTTGCGTCCAAGTTGTTTTTCGTGGCGTCGAACTCGTCGTTGTTGTTGTAGACCGAAGGTGGTGTGCTTTGCCTATCCATCACAAGACTCGAGCAAATGTCAGTGGGAGAAAGAGAAGAACTAGACCAATGTACCTTACCCGATGTTGAAGATGGATCAATGATCACTCAATAATGTAACAAGGAAATAGCACAATTGATACCGGATCTTGTCAATTCTCACACCTACACAAGTAAGGCTTATGGAGTAGCTTGGTGAGGATAGTGGCATAAAAATTTGATGCAAAATGTTAGTAAGAGTCAATAATGTTAAAAGAGATTCACAAATTCACAAGTGAAACAAGTAGACCAATAGCAATGTGGGCACATGGAAACACACGCACGAATAGATAAATGTGGTTGTGCAACCAAGGATTGAGCGGAAAATGCTCTTGTCGCACAACACTAGAGAGATGCTAGCCGATTGCTCAATAGGCGGATATGAACTTGTGCACTACCTATATGAGACAAAATGTAGCGACTTCCTATCACAAGTATGCTATGTATGTATGTTCCGGTGCTTTAGCACAAGATGATCCAAGATGATCGAGTATGATACCATATATATATATATATATATATATATATATATATATATTGTAATGCACTATGATACGATGCTATGGCTCTTGCTTGCAAGCTTCTTTGTTTTTCTCTTTTTGCTTAAAAGCTTATTATCTTTTTTTCCTTTGATGTGGCCACTATGTGAAATGTACAGACCAAGATAGAAATTGTGTATATGCGGGAACAAACTTGTGACACAAGGGATGGTACTATGATACCAACATGATACCAATATGATATGGTATGTATGCAATGGAAGGGATGATCACTAATGTGCACAAGTAACATTGCCGACAATACTCAAAGGCTAGTCTCGATAGGAAAGTGACACAAAATGGACTAGGGGTTATCAATCCGAAGGCAAGGGAGATATACAATGATGTCATCGAGGTTACCGTCTGTGGCGATGATGAGAGGCGGTGTTTTCGATGTCGACCCATTCCTAATTAGCCAAAACACCTTAGGAAACGGAAAAACCACAAACTCAAAATCTCTGAAGGCAAATGTCAAATGACGATAGTGGAAAAGCGGTGGTGGTTTCGAAGTTGGCAATGCGGAAGTGGGATGATGGGTTATGCGAGTCATAGTTGAAATGACCGTCCCTAAGTAGCCGAAAACCTTAGAAGAACACAAGCCACAACTCAAACAAGCTCAAGCAAAATTGGGTTAAGTTGGGTTGGCCGAAGTGTATGGTGGACAAGCTTATGTGGAAGTTATGGTGGTGGTTTATGAAGAAGTAACCGTCCCTAAGTAGCCGAAACACATTAGGAGACTCGAATCACTACTCAAGCAACCACTAACGCTATAAGGAACTAAATGGGTTAGGTTGCAGAAGTCGGTGGTGGTAATGCGGATGATATAGTGAAGGCTCTAGGCAAAGATGTCACAGTTCCAAACATTTGATGGAGTCAAATGATTGTCATGGTATTTTTGTGGGATGGAGCATGTCAAGAGCTTCAAAACGAGCTAAAGAACGTCAAAATCGGAGTCCGAATGAATTAGTTATGGCCAAAACAGATTTTAACCAAAGTCAGTTTTCTCGGGTCACGGACATCCAATAAACGTCGGACTTCCGAGGTTTCAGGTCTGGTTAGGGGCGCCGGATTTCCTGTAAATACCGGTCGTCTGGGGGTTCCGGGGTGTCCGGGCATCCGGAAAAGTGTCGGACGTCCGACAAGTCTGGGTCAACTCGGGATTTCGTATTCGGGACGCGATTTTGGGCGGAAAACAGGGATTTGGGGGCAAAATTGAGGAGATTTCGTGGATGAAAAATGGGGAAACTTGAGGAGATGCTAGATCCACTCGAAACACAATGAATCTGTAACACCCCGGATGTAACTTTCCATATTTGTATCTCCGACTCTTTTCATTTCCGAATATGTGATATGATATTCCCTCCGTGGTTGGGTTTTTGTCTTTCGTTTTGCATTTTGTTCATGTCATGCATTTCATATCATGTCATCATGTGCATCTCATTTGCATTCGTGTTCGTCGCATGCATTCGGTCATTTTCCCCGTTGTCCGTTTCGCAATCCGACACTACCTCATGCACCCGTGGCACCCCTCTAATCTCGTTTCGTGAGCGGGAGAAAAACATTCTCGGAATGGGCCAAGATTTGTCGAGTGGCCTTGTTACATCACCGGTAGGTCGTCTGTCAAATTTCGTTCCATTTGGAGTCCGTTTGACACCCCAGCGCATAACCGGGTAACCGCAAAAGCCTCTCTTTTGTTGCAGCCCAACACCCCTCCAAGCATCCCAATAACCCATCTAAACCCCATCCATGCTCTCCGCCATTGGATCACGATCGTGTGGGCGAAAACCGCATCTCATTTGGTCACTCCTAGCTCCCTCTACCTATAAATAGACATCCCCCTTTCAAATTCGCAGTCCAACCCTAGCTCCACCTCTCTTCCACTGCCGGACATGTCCGATCCGGGCCAGACAAGATCCCGCCGCCGCCTATAGCCACTCGCCACCCGCCACGTCAGCGCCCGGCCGCCTCTGCCGCCCGCGGCCCGCCCGGCCCGGTGCGGGCCCCTGAAGCCCGCAACGCCCCCGCGCCGCCCCTCGCCTTCCTCGCCGCCAGCGCCGCCTCACCTTCCCGCCGGAGCCTCGCCGGCCCTGCTCGCCACCGCGCCGGTCCCCTCCGCCGAGCAGCGCCGCTGCACCGACCCAAGCCGCCCGTGCCGCGCGCCCGACGCTCCCCGCCGCGTCGCCGCCTCCTTCGCCACTCCTTGTCGCCGGCGCCGGTCGGATCCGGCGCCCCAGCTACTCCGACGCCCCCCTCCTCGAGCTCCGGTCGCTGTCATCCTCCAAGTCCGGTGACTCTCCAACGGTCCTCAAAAATTGTGCCGAACCCTAGATCTGGAACTGGGAGGTTGATTTTCTCAGTCCCGAAAACCCTGACATTTTGTGCACCTCTTCGACATGCCATATCTCGATGACCGTAGCTCTGTTTCATGCATATGATATATAAAAATGTTTGTCTCGTGATGCTCTTAATGTTAGGTGCATTTTCATGCATGTTACTGGCTATATTGATGCCATTATCCTCGTTGCAAAAGTGCTATATGATGTTAACTGTTATTTGTTAACAGAACTTGATGATTTGTCGTGTTTGCTGTATTTTGTGTGTGCATCCTATGAGCATGATGTCTACATGTGTTTTGAGCTCCATCATGCCATCTTCACGGGAGTGCAAGTCTTGTTTTTTTTGTGTTCTATGTGGTGACTAGCACAATCATGCAAAGTAGGCTGCATAATGTTGCTGATTTCAGACAGTGATTTTGCAAAGTCATGTTTCCTGTTACATTTTGATGCCATGTGAACTTGTTGCTACCATGAGATCCATGCACATTTTGAGATAGTTCAGTAAGCATGTTTTATAGATGTTGTATTTCTATATCCATTAATGCCTCTGGTTGCAATTATGGAGTAGTGTATCATGTCATTACCATGCTCTATTTTTGCTAAATATTATTCTTGGCAGATTGTTAACATGCTAATCAACATTGCCATGTTTTTTGCTAGTGATCCATGCATCCTATGAACTTGCTATTGCCATGCTTAGCTTCTTGAACATTTCTACTTACTGTTGATTACCTTTCTATGCCATGAAATATTTTGTGGTGAGTCGCACGAGCTTGTAAAGTTGCTATCATGAATCTGTTTCTACCATGTCCTGGAATTCCAGTCTGAATCTGTTTATAAAACTTGCTATGTTTGCATGGATATAATCATATTTTCTATGCCTTTCTGGGTAATATTCAGTAAGGGAGTTTTGTTCTATGCGCTTATTACTACCATGTCATTCTTTTGTTTTCCATGATATGTTCCTATAGCATGTTGTTTGCTTGCTCTAAATATTGCTATATGGTGCTGTTTTGACATGTTAGTATTTTTCTAAGTCTGTGAAGCTGATATCATTTGCATTTTTCCATATTATTTTGAGCTTATTATAGTGGGATCTAGCAGGAGCTTAGCGTTCATGTTTTGTTAAGCTTCATGTGTACTTTATGCTCATATGCTTTGTTGCCATGTTGGAGTGTTGTAGCCTAGTTTCTTGTTGTATTCTAAGTGCTATCATGCCGTTAATCGCAGATTTGCATCATCCTTGTATTGCTTGTCATTTGCAAACCGTGCATCTGTTTCCGGTGATCCTTATATCGATTTCGACCGAAATCACCTCATCTTTCCAGTGGCATACTTGTTTTGACAAGTTGATGCCTTGTTCATCCTTTTCATTCCGGAGTACCATATGCATTGCATGTCATATCTTGCATTCCATGTCATGTATTGCATCATGTTGCTTGTGCGTTGCACCGTGATTGATTGTTGTTCCATTGCTTGTGTTCTTGCTTTGGGTAGATCCAGGAGACGAATACGTGAACGAGGAACCTGTGGAGTACGCTAACGAGGATCAAGCTTTCGACAACTCTGAGAACATTGCAGGCAAGATGACCATACCCTTGATATCACTTCTATCTTTGCTTGCTAGTTGTTCATTCTATCGCTATGTCGCGCTACCTACCACTTGTTATATCATGCCTCCCATATTGCCATGTCAAGCCTCTAACCTGCCTTCCAAGCAAACTGTTGTTTGACTAAGTTACTGCTTTTGCTCAGCCCCTCTTATAGCGTTGTTAGTTGCAGGTGAAGCTTGTTCCATGTTGGAATATGGTTATGTTGGGATATCACAATATATATTATTTTAAATAATGCATCTATATACTTGGTAAAGGGCGGAAGGCTCGGACTTATGCCTGGTGATTTGTTCCACTCTTGCCGCCTTAGTTTCCGTCATACCAGTGTTATGTTCCTTGATTTTGCGTTCCTTACGCGGTTGGGGTTATCGGACCCCCTTGACAGTTCGCCTTGAATAAAACTCCAGCAAGGCCCAACCTTGGTTTTACATTTGCCTAAAAACCTATAACTTTCCCTTGGGGTTTGCAGACCCGAGGGTCATCTTTATTTTAACCCTCCCCCCGGGCCAGTGCTCCTCTGAGTGTTGGTTCGAAATGGACAGCCTGCGGGGCCACCTCGGGGAAACTTGAGGGCTCGTTTTACTCGTAGCTTGTCCCATCCGGTGTGCCCTGAGAACGAGATACGTGCGACTCCTATCGGGATTTGTCGGCACATCGGGCGGTCTTGCTGGTCTTGTTTTACCATTGTCGAAATGTCTTGTAACCGGGATTCCGAGACTGATCGGGTCTTTCAGGGAGAAGGAATATCCTTCTTTGATAGTGAGAGCTTGTGATGGGCTAAGTTGGGACACCCCTGCAGGGTATAAACTTTCGAGAGCCGTGCCCGCGGTTATGTGCCAGATGGGAATTTGTTAATATCCGGTTGTAGAGAACTTGAAATTGACTTAATTAAAATGAATCAACCGCGTGTGTAGCCGTGATGGTCTCTTTCCAGCGGAATCCGGGAAGTGAACACGGTCTTCGGTTATGTTTGAACGTAAGTAGTTTCAGGATCACTTCTTGATCACTTCCAGCTTCACGACCGTTGCGTAGCTTCTCTTCTTACTCTTATTTGCGTATGTTAGCCACCATATTTGCTTAGCGCTTGTTGCAGCTCCACCTCATTACCTTATCCTACCCATAAGCTTAAATAGTCTTGATCTCGCGGGTGTGAGATTGCTGAGTCCTCGTGACTCACGGATACTTCCAAAATAGTTGCAGGTGCCGATGATACCAGTGCAGGTGATGCTACCGAACTCAAGTGGGAGTTCGATGAGGACCTTGGTCGTTACTATGTGTCGTTTCCTGATGATCAGTAGTGGATCCCAGTTGGGACGATCGGGGATCCATCATTTGGGGTTATCTTCCTTTTCATTCGGATTTGACCGTAGTCGGTCTATGAGTGTATTTTCGATGATGTATGAATGATTTATGTATTATGTGACGTGGCGAGTGTGAGCCAACATCTATTTACCCCTGTCTTATTCATTACATGGGATGTTTGTGAAGATGACCCTTCTTGCGACAAAACCACTATGCGGTTATCTCTCTAAGTCATGCCTCGACACGTGGGAGCTATAGCTGCATCATGGGCATTACAGAATCCATGGATGAAAATCAACAAAACATCGTCAAACGAAAAAATCACAAAAAAAATTGTGGCTCTTTTCGGTGGGGAATTTTTGAAATTGGGCAAGAACACAATAAAATCAAGCTAGAAAACGGTGGTGGAGACTCCAAATTTGTGATAAACGTGGCTCATGATACCATATGATATGGGGCTAACCAGATGTAGGCCGATCTTTCACAAATGGAGGGGATTCCCACGAAGAACACGAAGAACACAAGGGAGAAATCACGAGGGGAACGAGGAAACACTCAAATCAACAAGAAACAATCGCACATGTGCTAGATCCATGAACACAAAGAGAGATACATGATCCAAAGTCAACAAAGGGGGATACAAAGGTAACTAGTTCATCTCCTAGAAGGAGCCTTGAGTTCATGGAGGTTCTTGAAGGAAATATGCCCTAGAGGCAATAATAAAGTTGTTATTTATATTTCCTCATATCATGATAAATGTTTATTATTCATGATAGAATTGTATTAACCGGAAACTTAGTACATGTGTGAATACATAGACAAACAGAGTGTCCCTAGTATGCCTCTACTTGACTAGCTCGTTAATCAAAGATGGTTAAGTTTCCTAGCCATGGACATGTGTTGTCATTTGATGAATGGGATCACATCATTAGAGAATGATGTGATGAACTAGACCCATCTGTTAGCTTAGCACTTTGATCATTTAGTTTATTGCTATTGCTTTCTTCATGACTTGTACATGTTCCTATGACTATGAGATTATGCAACTCTCGAATACCGGAGGAACACCTTGTGTGCTATCAGTCATCACAGTGTAACTGGGTGATTATAAAGATGCTCTACATGTGTCTCCAATGGTGTTTGTTGAGTTGGCATAGATCCAGATTAGTATTCGTCACTCCATGTATTGAAGAGGTATCTCTGGGCCCTCTCGGTAATGCACATCACTATGAGCCATGCAAGTAATGTGACTAATGAGTTAGTCACGGCATGATGCATTACGGAACGAGTAAAGAGACTTGCCGGTGACGAGATTCAACTAGGTATGATGATATCGATGATTAAATCCCGGGCAAGTACCATACCGATGACAAAGGGAACAACGTATGTTCTTATGCGGTTTGACCGATAAAGATCTTCATAGAATATTTAGGAACCAATATGAGCATCCAGGTCCCGCTATTGGTTATTGATCGGAGATGATTCTCTGTCATGTCTACATAGTTCTCGAACCTGTAGGGTCCGCACGCTTAAAGTTCGATGACGATATGTATTATGAGTTATGTTATTCGATATACCGAAGGTTGTTCGGAGTCCCGGATGTGCTCATGGACATGACGAGGAGTCTCTTAATGGTCGAGACATAAAGATTCATATATTGGAAGGCTACATTCGGACACCGGAATGGTTCGGGTCGTTTTGGATAAGTTTTGGAGTACCGGGGGTTACCGGAACCCCCCCCCCCCCCCCTCCGGGAAATTATTGGGCCTCATGGGCCTAATTGTGGAAGAGCAGAGGCAGGCCAAGGTGCTCCCCCTAGCCCAAACCGAATTGGACTAGGGCTAGGGGGCGGGCCCCCTTTCCTTCTCTTCTTCCTCTCCTTCCTTCTTCTCCTACTTGGACTAGGAAAGGGGAAAACCTACTCCTACTAGGAGTAGGAATCCCCCCTTGGGCGCGCCCCTTGAGGCCGGCCCTCCTCCTCCTCCCCTCCTTTATATATGGGGGAGGGGACACCTCATAGACACACAAGTTGATCTTTAGCCGTGTGCGGTGCCCTCCTCCATAGTTTTACACCTCAGTCATATTGTCATAGTGCTTAGGTGAAGCCCTCGTCGGTAACTTCATAATCACCGTCAACATGCCGTCGTGCTGACGGAACTCACCCTCGGCCTCAGATGGATCAAGAGTACAAGGGACGTCACCGATCTGAACGTGTGCAAATCGCGGAGGTGTCGTGCGTTTGGTACTTGATCGGTTGGATCACGAAGACGTTCGACTACATCAACCGCGTTACTAAATGCTTCCGCTTTCGGTCTACAAGGGTATGTAGACACACTCTCCCATCTCGTTGCTATGCATCTCCTAGATAGATCTTGCATGATTGTAGGAAATTTTTTGAAATACTGTGTTCTCCAATAGTGGCATCCGAGCCAGGTCTATGCGTAGATGTTATATGCACGAGTAGAACACAAAGAGTTGTGGACGATAATAGTCATACTGCTTACCAGCATGTCATACTTTGATTCGACGGTATTGTTGGATGAAGCGGCCCAGACCGACATTACATGACCGCGTTCATGAGACTGGTTCTACCAATGTGCTTCACACACAGGTGGCTAGTGGGTGTCTGTTTCTCCAACTTTAGTTGAATCGAGTGTGACTACGCCCGGTCCTTGTTGAAGGTTAAAACAGCACACTTCACGAAAAATCGTTGTGGGTTTGATGCGTAGGTAAGAACGGTTCTTGCTAAGCCCGTAGCAGCCACGTAAAACTTCCAACAACAAAGTAGAGGACGTCTAACTTGTTTTTGCAGGGCATGTTGTGATGTGATATGGCAAGACGTGATTATATAAATTGTTGTATGAGATGATCATGTTTTGTAACAAAGTTATCGACAACTGGAAGGAGCCATATGGTGGTCGCTCTATTTTATGAAATGCAATCTCCATGTAATTGCTTTACTTTATCACTAAGCGGTAGCGATAGTCGTAGAAGCAATAGTTGGCAAGATGACAATGATGCTATGATGGAGGTCAGCTGGTGACGATGGTGATCATGACGGTTCTTTGGAGATTGCGATCAAAGGCACAAGATGATGATGGCCATATCATATCACTTATATTGATTGCATGTGATGTTTATCCTTTATGCATCTTATTTTGCTTAGTACGGTGGTAGCATTATAAGATGATCTCTCACTAAATTTCAAGGTATAAGTGTTCTCCCTGAGTATCGTCATTGCTACAGTTCGTTGTGCCGAGACACCACATGATGATCAGGTGTGATAAGCTCTATGTTCACATACCACGGGTGCAAGCCAGTTTTGCACAAGCAGAATACTCGGGTTAAACTTGACGAGCCTAGCATATGTAGATATGGCCTCGGAACAGTGAGACCGAAAGGTCGATCATGAATCATATAGTAGATATGATCAACATAGTGATGTTCACCATTGAAAACTACTCCATCTCATGTGATGATCAGACATGTTTTAGTTGATATGGATCACGTGATCACTTACATGATTAGAGGGATGTCTATCTAAGTGGGAGTTCTTAAGTAATATGATTAATTAAACTTTAATTTATCATGAACTTAGTACCTGATAGTATTTTGCATGTCTATGTTGTTGTAGATAAATGGCTCGTGCTACTGTTCCTTTGAATTTTAATGCGTTCCTAGATAAAGCTAAGTTGAAAGATGATGATAGAAACTACACGGACTAGGTCCGTAACTTGAGTATTATCCTCATTGCTGCACAGAAGAATTATGTCCTGGAAGCATCGCTAGGTGCAAAGCCCGCTGTAGGAGCAACACCAGATGTTATGAACGTCTAGCAAAGCAAAGCTGATGACCACTCGATAGCTCAGTGTGCCATGCTTTACGACTTAGAATCGGGACTTCAACGATGTTTTGAACATCATGGAGCATATGAGATGTTCCAGGAGTTGAAGTTAATATTTCAAGCAAATGCCCGGATTGAGAGGTATGAAGTCTCCAATAAGTTTTGCAGCTGCAGGATGCAGGAGAATAGTTCTGTCAGTGAACATATACTCAGAATGTCTGGGTACCACAACCACTTGACTCAACTGGGAGTTAATCTTCGTGATGATAGTGTCATTGAAAGAGTTCTTCATTCACTACCACCAAGCTACAAAAGCTTCATGATGAACTATAATATGCAAGGAATGGATAAGACAATTCCCGAGCTCTTCGTAATGCTAAAAGTCGCGAAGGTAGAAATCAAGAAGGAGCATCAAGTGTTGATGGTCAACAAGACCACTAGTTTCAAGAAGAAGGGAAAAGGGAAGAAGGGGAACTTCAAGAAGAACGGCAAGCAAGCTGCTGATCAAGTTAAGAAGCCCAAGTCTGGACCTAAGCCTGAGACTGAGTGCTTCTACTGCAAAGGGACTGGTCACTGGAAGTGGAACTACCCCAAGTATTTGGCAAAGAAGGATGGCAAAGTGAAAGGTATATTTGATATACATGTTATTGATGTGTACCTTACTAATGTTCGCAGTAGCGCCTGGGTATTTGATACCGGTTCTATTGTTAATATTTGCAATTCAAAACAGGGGCTACAGATTAAGTAAAGATTGGCTAAGGACGAGGTGACGATGTGCGTAGGAAATGTTTCCAAAGTCAATGTGATCGCCGTCGGCACGCTACCTCTACATCTACCTTCGGGATTAGTATTAGACCTGAATAATTGTTATTTGGTGACAGCATTAAGCATGAACATTATATCTGGATCTTGTTTGATGCGAGACGGTTATTCATTTAAATCAGAGAATAATAGTTGTTCTATTTATATGAGTAATATCTTTTATGTTCATGCACCCTAATGAGTGGTCTATTTTTATTGAATCTCGATAGTAGTGATACACATATTCATAGTATTGAAGCCAAAAGATATAAGTTTAATAATGATAGTGGAACTTATTTGTGGCACTATCATTTAGTTCATATTGGTATAAAGCGCATGAAGAAACTCCATGCTGATGGGCTTCTGGAATCACTTGATTATGAATCACTTGATGCTTGTGAACCATGCCTCATGGGCAAGATGACTAAGACTCCGTTCTCCGGAACAATGGAGCAAGTAAGAGACTTGTTGGAAATAATACATACTGATGTATGCAGTCCGATGAGTGTTGATGCTCACGGCGGGTATCGTTATTTTCTGACCTTCACAGATGATTTAAGCAGATATGGGTATATCTACTTGATGAAACATAAGTCTGAAACATTTGAAAAGTTCAAATAATTTCAGAGTGAAGTGGAATGTAACACCAACAATGCGGCTATATCTCCCACGAGTCGGGGCATGACTTAGAGGCATAGCCACATGGTAGGCTTGTCGCAAGAGGGGTAATCTTCACACATCCCATGTACTGAATAAGAAAGGGATAAAGAGTTGGCTTACAATCGCCACTTCACACATTACATAAATAAATCATACATCATCCAAAGTACAATCAAAGGTCCGACTACGGAACCAAAATAAAGGAAGACAACCCCAAATGCTAGATCCCTGGTCGTCTCAACTGGGCTCCTCTACTGATCATCCGGAAAAGAAACATAGTAATGGCCCGAATCCTCGTCGAACTCCCACTTGAGTTCGGTAGCATCGCTTGCACTGGTATCCTTGGCACGGTCGAGAAGCTAGAAGTGATCAAGAAGTGATCCTAAAGCTACTTACGTTCAAGCATAACACAAGGTCGTGTTCACTTCCCGGACTCCACCAAAATAAGACCATCACGGCAACACACGTGGTTGATTCACTTTAATTAAGTGTCAAGTTCTCTACAACCGGATATTAACAAATTCCCATCTGCCACATATCCGCGGGCACGGCTCTCGAAGGTTTATACCCTGTAGGGGTGTCTCAACTTAGCCCATCACAAGCTCCCATGGTCAATGAAGGATATTCCTTCTCCCAGGAAGACCCGGTCAGTTTCAGAATCCCGGTTACAAGACATTTCGACAATGGTAAAATAAGACCAGCAAAGCCGCTCGATGTGCCGACAAATCCGGATAGGAGTCGCACATATCTCGTTCTCAGGGCACACCAGATAGGTCAAGCTACGAGTAAAACCAACCCTCAAGTTTCCCCGAGATGGCCAAGCAGGCTGCCCGTTTCAGACCAACACTCAGAGGAGCACTGGCCCAGGGGGTTTTAAAATAAGATGACCCTTGAGTCTGTAGAACCCAACGGAAAGGTATATGGTGGTAGGTAGGAAAATGGTAAAACCAAGGTTGGGCCTTGCGGGAGGAGTTTTATTCAAAGCGAACTGTCAAGGGGTTCCCATAACACCCAACCGCATAAGGAACACAAAATCGAGGAACATAACACCGGTATGACGGAAACTAGGGTGGAAAGAGTGGAACAAAACACCGGGCAAAAGGCCGATCCTTCCACCCTTTACCAAGTATATAGATGCACTAAAGTAAATAAGAGATAATAGTGATATCCCAACAATATCCATGTTCCAACATGGAACAAGCTTCATCTTCACCTACAACTAGCAACACCATAAGAGGGGCTAAGCAAAAGCGGTAACATAGCCAAACAACGGTTTGCAAGGAAGGTGGGTTAGAGGCTTGACATGTTAACATGGGAGGCATGATAAACAAGTGGTAGGTAGCGCGACATAGCAATAGAGCGAACAACTAGCAAGCAAAGATAGAAGTGATTTCGAGGGTATGGTCATCTTGCCTGCAAAGCTCTCAAAGTTGTCGAAAGCTTGATCCTCGTTAGCGTACTCAACAAGTTCCTCGTTCACGTACTCGTCTCTCGGCTCTACCCAAAGCAAGAACACAAGCAAAGGACCGACAATCAATCACGGTGCAATGCACAAGCAACATGATGCAATACATGGCATGATATGCAAGACATGATATGCAAGACATGATATGCAATGCATATGCGTGCTTCGGAAGGGAAAGAATGATCAAGACATCAACTTGTCAAACCAAGTACGCCGCTAGAAAGATGAGATGATTTCGGTTGAAATTGATATAAAGATCACCGGAAACGGATGCACGGTTTGCAAATGGCAAGCAAAACAAGAATGGTGCAAAACTATAATTAACAGCACGAAGGCACTTAGAATGCAACAAGAAACTAAGCTACTGCACTCCAACATAACCACAAAGCTTATGGAAGTGATTTACAAGAGATGCTTGACAAAACATGAACACTGAGCTACGACTAAAACACACTAGAACAGGCTCACACAAGCATGGCAAAAGTGCAAAAGATATCAGCATCACAGACTTAGTGAAAATACTAACATGTCAAAACAACATCAGGAAGCAATGTTTAGAGCAAGCAAACATCATGCTACAAGAACATATCATAGCAAACCAAGGCATGGCATGATTCTACTAAATGCATAGATCAAAAGTCCCGTGCTGAACATGAGCCCAAATGGCACAGAAGATATGGTGGCACCCATGTAAACATAGCAAGTTTTATTAACAGTTTCAGACTTAGTAGAAAAACAGAGCATAGCATAAACAGATTCATGATAGCAACTTTGCGAGCTCATGCCACTCACCACAAAGCATTGCATGACAATATAAGCATAGCAATAGCAAGATGACATGTTGATGAAGCTAAACATGGCAAGAGCAAGTTCATAGTATGCGTGGATCACTAGCAACAACAATAGCAATATTGATTAACATGTTAACATTCTGCCAAGAACATTTTATAGCAAAAGTAGAGCAAGCAAAAGACATGCTAGAGCACTCGATAATTGCAAATAGGGGCATTGATGGATAGAGCATAACCACATGTTCAAAACATCCTTACTGAAGTAACCCAAAATAAGCATGGTTCTCACTATAGCATCAAGTTTACATGGCATCAAAATAACAGCAGGTAAAAGACTTAGCAAAATTCTGTCCCTGAAAACAGCAACATTACGGAGCCTAGTTTGCATGCTTATTCTAGTCACCACATAGATCACAAAAATACAAGAAAACAACCCCTGTAAATATGGCATGTTGTAGTTCAAGACACGTGTAGACCTCAAGCTCATATGATGCACACATCAAATGCAACAAAAATGACAAAACCTCATAAACTGATAAGTACCAGCAGTTAACATTTTATAGCACTCTTGCATCAAAGAAAATGGCATCATAAGGTATAGTAACATGCATGGACATGCTTCTACCATGAAGAGCTCAATGAGGTGAACAATTTGATATATCATATGCATGATTTGGAGCCACGGTCACCGAGATACGACAAGTCAAAGAGGGCATAAAAATGTCACTGGGAAAAAGACTTAGAAGAAATTATACCCTCTGGAAACTGGACGGCGTCAATCCGGGACGGTGATGCGGCGTTTGGATGCCCGACCTGGTGGATCTGATCCCATCGGGTGTCAAGGGGGGCGTCGGCGAGGGGAGGAGCCGGCGCGGTCAACGGCGGCCTGAAAGCGGCTTCGGCGAGCTGGGCACGGGGTGGCGCACTCCAGCGAACTCGGCGAGGGGCGGATCTGGCGCAGGCAGGCCTTGACGGCGCTGCGGAGGCGGAGATCGGCGGCGGTGGAGCGCGCGGGTAGCGGGGCGACGGCGCGGTCCCGCGCTCCGGCGAGCTCCCGTCGGAGCGGCGGCGAGGTCGAGCGGCAGGCGCGACGGATCTGTGGGCGGCGGGGCCGGCGAGGTGGGCGAAGGGCGGCGGCGCGGGGATGCGCTGGGGCGCGGGCGGCGACGATGGGCTCGGCGGGCCCGCTGCGGGCTCGCGGGCCAGCGGCAGTGGGCGGTGATGGAGTGACACATGGCGGGCAGGGATTGGTTGCGGGCAGCGACGGCGGACGCATCCGGCTCGGACGAATGTGTCCGGCGGCGCGGAGGTTGTGGTGGCTAGGGTTTTGCCCAAAAATGGAGGGGAAGGGGCTTTTATATAGGTAGAGGGAGTTTGGAGTGTCCAAATGAGATGTAGTTTTTGCCTACACGATCGTGATCCAACGACGGAGGACATGGAGATGGTTTAGATGGGTTATTGGGCCGTTTTGGAGGGGTGTTGGGCTGCAACACAGAAGAGGCCTTTGCGGTTACCCGGCTAACTGTTGGAGCATCAAACGGCCTCCAAATGGAACGAAATTTGACAGGCGGTCTACCGGTGGTGTACCAAGGCCACTTGGCAAATCTCGGTCCATTTCGAGAACGTTTAACACCCACTCACAAAAAGAGACAAGAGGGGTGCGCCAGTGCATGTGGGAGTGTCGGATTGCGAAAGGACAACGGGGAAAATGCTCGAATGCATGAGACAAACATGTATGCAAATGAGATGCACATGACGACGTGATATAAAATGCATGACATGAACAAAATGCAAAACGAAGACAAAACCCAACCACAAAGGGAATCTCATAACTTAAAGCCGAAAATGGCAAGAGTCGGAGTTAAAAATATGGCACGTTACATCCGAGGTGTTACATGGAAAATCATCGTAACAAGAAAATTAAGTTTCTACGATCTGATCGTGGAGGTGAATATTTGAGTTATGAGTTTGGTCTTCATTTGAAACAATGCGGAATAGTTTCGCAACTCACGCCACCTAGAACACCACAGTGTAATTGTCGTGGAATTGTCACGGCAGATGTCCTAGCAAAAGGACTTAGTCGTAGGGCCATTGCAACTAGGAAGCTTAAAGGGGTTAATCGGGACAAAGGACATGAGAGGTTTTATACTAGTTCGGACCCTTACGATGAAGGTAAAAGCCTACGTCTAGTTGTGTTTGGAATTGCTGGGGTTTCGATCACCAAGAGGCTAATCTGTCGGCTTGGTTATCGATCTCTTGTTTCTTGCCCTAAGCCGCCACCGGGTCGTCCCCTTATATACACGGGTTGACGCCTGGCGGCCTACAGAGTCCCGGACGGCTCATAAAACGCGTCTGGATCGGTGACTTCTTTTATATGCCTTTCTTTACAAGTCTTTCCTTACATACGGCGGTTTACAATATTGGGCCTTAAGCCGCCTCTGGGCTTAGGACTTCTATAAGCCTTAATAAACTATCGCCTTGAATGTTACTGGGCTCCCTTTGTGACCCGCCATTGGGGCTGACCCGGCCCCTCCTGGGCGGGTCATACCTGGTAGCTATATCCCCAACAGTAATGGTGTGTCTGAACGTCGTAACCGCACTTTATTAGATATGGTGTGATCTATGATGTCTCTTACTGATTTACTGCTATCGTTTTGGGGTTATGCTTTAGAGAAGGCAGCATTCACGTTAAATCGGGCACCATCGAAATCCATTGAGACGAGACCGTATGAACTGTGGTTTGGCAAGAAACCCAAATTGTCATTTCTTAAAGTTTGGGGCTGCGATGCTTATGTGAAAAATGTGTCTTTATAAGCTCGAACCCAAATTAGAGAAATGTGTCTTTATAGGATACCCAAAAGAGACTGTTGGGTACACCTTCTATCACAGATCCGAAGGCAACATATTCGTTGCTAAGAATGGATCCTTTCTAGAGAAGGAGTTTCTCTCGAAAGAAGTGAGTGGGAGGAAA
Organism: Triticum aestivum; assembly: GCF_018294505.1. Taxonomy (NCBI): domain Eukaryota; kingdom Viridiplantae; phylum Streptophyta; class Magnoliopsida; order Poales; family Poaceae; genus Triticum; species Triticum aestivum. The sequence goes on along the minus strand of NC_057794.1, from coordinate 153,938,769 downwards.
GTAGAACTTGATGAGGTAACTGTACCTTCTCCCTTATTGGAAAGTAGTTCATCACAGAAATCACTTCCAGTGATTCCTACACCAATTAGTGAGGAAGTTAATGGTGTTGATCATGAAACTTCTTATCAAGTTACTACCAAACCTCATAGGTCAACCAGAGAAAGATCCGCACCAGAGCGGTACGGTAATCCTGATCTGGAGGTCATGTTACTTGACCATGATGAACCTACGAACTATGAGGAAGCGATGATGAGCCCAGATTCCATGAAATGCCTTGAGGCCATGAAATCTGAGATGGGATCCATGTATGAGAAGAAAGTGTGGACTTTGGTTGACTTGCCCGATGATCGGCAAGCCATAGAGAATAAATGGATCTTCAAGAAGAAGACTGACACTGACGGTAATGTTACTGTCTACAAAGATCGACTTGTTGCGAAAGGCTTTCGACAAGTTCAAGGAGTTTACTACGATGAGACCTTCTCACCCGTAGCGATGCTTAAGTCCGTTCGAATCATGTTAGCAATTGCCGCATTTTATGATTATGAAATTTGGCAAATGGATGTCAAAACTGCATTCCTTAATGGATATATTAAAGAAGAGTTGTATATGATGCAACCGGAAGGTTTTATCGATCCAAAAGGTGCTAACAAAGTGTGCAAGCTCCAGTGATCCATTTATGGACTGGTGCAAGCATCTCGGAGTTGGAATATACGCTTTCATAGTGTGATCAAATCATACGGTTTTATACAGACTTTTGGAGAAGTCTGTATTTACAAGAAAGTGAGTGGGAGCTCTGTAGCATTTCTGATATTATATGTGGATGACATATTGTTGATCGGAAATGATACTGAATTTCTGAATAGCATAAAAGGATACTTGAATAAGAATTTTTCAATGAAAGACCTCGGTGAAGCTCCTTATATATTGGGCATCAAGATCTATAGAGATAGATCAAGATGCTTAATTGGATTTTCACAAATCACATACCTTGATAAAGTTTTGAACAAGTTCAAAATGGATCAAGCAAAGGAAGGGTTCTTGCCTGTGTTACAAGGTGTGAAGTTGAGTCAGACTCAATGGCCGACCACTGCAGAAGATAGAGAGAAAATGAAAGTCATTCCCTATGCCTCAGCCATAGGTTCTATCATGTATGCAATGCTATGTACCAGACCAGATGTGTGCCTTGCTATTAGTTTAGCAGGGAGGTACCAAAGTAATCCAGGAGTGGATCACTGGACAGCGGTCAAGAACATCCTGAAATACCTGAAAAGAACTAAGGATATGTTTCTCGTTTATGGAGGTGACAAAGAGCTCGTCGTAAACGGTTACGTCGATGCAAGCTTTGACACCGATCTGGATGACTCGGCGTCACAAATCAGATACATATTTTATTGAATGGGGGAGCTGTCAGTTGGTGCAGTTCTAAGCAGAGCGTCGTGGTGGGATCTACGTGTGAAGCGGGATACATAGCTGCTTCGGAAGCAGCAAATGAAGGAGTCTGGATGAAGGAGGTCATATCTGATCTAGGTGTAATACCTAGTGCATTGGGTCCAATGAAAATCTTTTGTGACAAGACTGGTGCAATTGCCTTGTCAAAGGAATCCAGATTTCACAAGAGAACCAAGCACATCAAGAGACGCTTCAATTCCATCCGCGATCAAGTCAAGGAGGGAGACATAGAGATTTGCAAGATACATACGGATCTGAATGTTGCAGACCCATTGACTAAGCCTCTCTCACGAGCAAAACATGATCAGCACCAAGACTCCATCGGTGTTAGAATCATTACTGTATAATCTAGATTATTGACTCTAGTGCAAGTGGGAGACTGAAGGAAATATGCCCTAGAGGCAATAATAAAGTTGTTATTTATATTTCCTCATATCATGATAAATGTTTATTATTCATGCTAGAATTGTATTAACCGGAAACTTAGTACATGTGTGAATACATAGACAAACAGAGTGTCCCTAGTATGCCTCTACTTGACTAGCTCGTTAATCAAAGAGGTTAAGTTTCCTAGCCATGGACATGTGTTGTCATTTGATGAATGGGATCACATCATTAGAGAATGATGTGATGGACTAGCCCATCCGCTAGCTTAGCACTTTGATCGTTTAGTTTATTGATATTGCTTTCTTCATGACTTATACATGTTCCTATGACTATGAGATTATGCAACTCCCGAATACTGGAGGAACATTTGGATAATGAGGAATGCAAAAGTGTTCAGACTTGAGAGATAGAGTTTTAATAGATGGAGGAGTGCTTTCATCCATGATATCACACTCATGCAACACAGAGTCAAGCAAAGATATAAGGAGGAGCTGCTAAGATGGATTTCATTTCTACCTCCATGAGGTTTTGTAAATTAGCTTCTTAGTTTTTGTTACATTTCTTCCTTTTTGATTACCCCTTGTAATCCATGTACATTGTATATTTACATTATGAATAAATGTTGAATGTTGTGGGGGGTTTCCCTACAGTCACCAGTCAAAAAAAATACCAGAGGAACACCTTGTGTGATATCAAACGTCACAACGTATCTGGGTGATTATGAAGATGCTCTATAGGTGTCTCCGATGGTGTTTGTTGAGCTGGCATAGATCGAGATTAGGATTTGTCACCCCGTGTATCGGAGAGGTATCTATGGGCCCTCTCGGTAATTCACATCACTATGAGCCTTGCAAGTAATGTGACTAATGAGTTAGTCACGGGATGATGCATTACGGAACGAGTAAAGAGACTTGCCAGTGACGAGATTGAACTAGGTATGATGATACCGACGATCAAATCTCGGGCAAGTAGCATACCGACGACAAAGGGAACAACGTATGTTATTATGCGGTTTGACCGATAAAGATCTTTGTAGAATATGTAGAAACCAATATGAGCATCCAGGTTCCGCTATTGGTTATTGACCGGAGATGAGTCTCGGTCATGTCTACATAGTTCTCAAACCTGTATGGTCCGCATGCTTAACGTTCGATGATGATATGTATTATGAGTTATGTGATTTGATGTGCCGAAGGTTGTTCGGAGTCCTGGATGTGATCACGGACATGACGAGGAGTCTCCAAATGGTCGAGACATAAAGATTCATATATTGGAAGGCTACATTCAGACAGCGGAATGGTTCGGGTCGTTTCAGATAAGTTCCGGAGTACCGGGGGTTACCGGACCCCCCCCCCCCCGCGAGGAAGTTATTGGGTCTCATGGGCCTAATGGTGGAAGAGAGGAGGCAGTCCAAGGTGGGGCGCATGCCCCCCTAGCCCAAACCTAATTGGACTAGGGCTAGCCCCCCCCCATTCCTTCTCTTCTTCCTCTCCTTCCTTCTTCTCCTACTTGGACTAGGAAAGGGGGAAACCTACTCCTACTAGGAGTAGGAATCCCCCCCTTGGGCGTACCCCTTGAGGCCGGCCCTCCTCCTCCCCTCCTTTATATATGGGGGAAGGGGGCACCCCATAGACACACAAGTTGATCTTTAGCCGTGTACGGTGCCCGTCTCCATAGTTTTACACCTCGGTCATATTGTCGTAGTGCTTAGGCGAAGCCCTGCGTCGGTAACTTCATCATCACCATCAACACGTCGTCGTGCTGATGGAACTCACCCTCGGCCTCGGCTGGATCAAGAGTACGAGGGACGTCACCGAGCTGAACGTGTGCAGATCACGGAGGTGTCGTGCATTCGGTACTTGATCGGTTGGATCGCGAAGACGTTCGACTACATCAACCGCATTACTAAACACTTCCGCTTTCGGTCTACAAGGGTACGTAGACACACTCTCCCCTTTCGTTGCTATGCATCTCCTAGATAGATCTTGCATGATCGTAGGATTTATTTTTTTGAAATATTGCATTCTCCAACAGTTCCTCCCTTGCGGGGTCTTCATCCACTAGGGATCTTCTCACATGGAGGTCTTGAACTCCATGGGAGTGGTGGTCTCTGTCTCTCTCTCAAGAGGAGGAGTAGAAGCAAAGCTCACATAAAAATGAGCTATCACTTTGTTAACCCTAGAAATGAGGTGGATGTGGTCTATTGATAGTCTAAGCCGCGAAGGGGTAAGTGGGAGAGGGATACAAGGCCCAAGTCCCGCAGCTGCGCACAGGCAGGTACCGGATGTCCGATCGGTGTCGGACGTCCGGTGGCTCGTGAGGTACCGGACGTCCAGTGCGGGTTGGACATTCGATGTTTTGGCTCTGTTGAAGTGGCGTCGGATTTCCGGACGATGTTGGTCGTCCGGTCGCTGGAGGATACCGGACGTCCGTTGTCGTGTCGGTCATCCGGTCGCTGTAGGGCTCGTCGGTTGTAGCTCTTTTGGCTTGTGAAGTCTCTAGGCGTCGGACGTCCAGAGGTCGTCGGTCGTCCGGAGGCCGTCGGACATCCTAGAGGTGTAGCTTGTAGCAGATCCGTTTCTTTCGTCTTCTCTTCCAGGCTTCCCTCGCAGATGGTGTAGTTGTACACTTGCGCTCGCACTCCTGCTCGTCGTCTGCAGCGTTCCAACAATACCTATGCATGCACATGAGTGGAGTGTCAAGTAGTATACCATCCTCAAATGGGTCAAGTGAACACGTGTAAAGGAGATGATTCACCTTTATGTATGTGAAGTAGATATCGCACGTGTCACTTTCCAAACGGACTCTTGACATGGTGATGTTCGTAAGATGCTCCGCATCAGCTGACCTTATGATAGATCTGGAAGGAACGGAACGCTCGCATCTTTGATGGCGACGCCGAGCGTTCGACGAGGTAGGTGTTGCACCTCCTTCTAACGGAGGCACATGACTGGGCACTGGGCGGCGACCGGCACTTTTTGCTACGAGAGTAGGACTTCGTAGCTGGCTCTCTAGGCCTCTTTGTGTTTGTTTTCGCCCTTGCTTGCTTGCTAATGTGTTAGCTTGCCCGTGTAATCGGCATTCTTTGCCCCACTTCTAATCGATTGAAATACGTAGCTCTTCTGCGTTTATTTAAAAAATGTATTTTGGATAAATTATTTAAAAAATCATGAACCATCGGTATGTTATTAAGCTCGAGAATCATCTTACTTTTGAGGGCAAGACAATATGATCAAAAGAGTAAAAAGTTGACACAACCCTAACTCATTGATAGAAAATGCACCTGAAAAATTGACTAAGTAGCACAATCAATCTTAGAGTGATGATTCAATCATCAATTTAGTAAAAATGAAATTATTGTTCATTAAATTTCAAACAATCGGGTTGCTAGAAGTATATGGATTGATTTCACACTCCACAGCTCTAATGTAATTTTGATGGTCAGGTGACTGATCCGAAACACAAGATGCAAGGTGCAGCATCCCACGCCGGACCTAAATGCACGGTTTGGACCACGGTAAGAGCATCTCTAGCCGTTCGGCTCCCCAGGGCGCTGAAAAAGAGCCCCCTGGGGGCGAGCCGGCGCTAGATTGGCGTGTGAGGGCGACCTAGCTCCTAGTCGTTGACCCAACGGTCGTCCCGGGTGCGGTGATATTGCGTATAAAATATATGCAAACTCGGCGACATTTGCACAAACTCGGCAAAATTTCATTCAAATTGGTACATAGAACATGAAAACATGCAAACTACGCCTAAACTATGCCTAGTCGCCGCCGTCCTCGTCTACATGCCGAGAAGCCTGTAGAAGCGGGTGTAGTCGTCGTCATCGTCGTGCGGCTGGCTTGAGTCGGCGACGTTGCTGCTGCAGCCCTGGCCAGGGGCGGCGAGGCGTGGTGGCGCGCTGGACGGCCCGGCCTCGTCCTCGTCGTTGCTGTCAAGGACGATGACGCCGCGCTCCTCGCGCCCGCGGCGCCAGGCCTAGAGCTCCGCGTACGCCCGGCGCTGGTGGCGGACCTGCTCACGGACGTAGTCCTCCTTCGCCCACTTGAGAGCGGACTCATCGTCGGGGGCAGGCATCTCGACGTGCTCCGGCTTCACCGGGAGCAACCCCGGCTCGGGCTTCGGCCGGACCAGGCGAAGGGAGCGCCTCCCCGGAGTCAGACCAGGCGGGGAGGGCCGGGCACCCTCGTTGATGACGAGGGCATCGCTGCGGGTGCGGCGCCCGAGCGGCATCTCCTCCGGCTCGGGCTTGACGGGGCGGAGCGGCGCGGCCGGTGAGCCAGAGCCCGACGACGCGGATGACCCCGGCTCCATCCTCCGCGGTGCCAAGAGCTACCACGGTGGCGGGAGAAGGTCGGCCGCTGCGGGTAATCGAGGCGCGACACGTTCCCGGTCTCGATGTGGTCGAGGACGGCCTCGAGGGTGCGGCCTGGCACGCCCCACCACTCACGTCGACCGCCGACGTTGAAGCAACCGCAGGGGATGATGCCGTTGGTGGCGGCGATCTGCTCGTCGCGGCGGCGTTGGAAGTACATGGTCCAGAGGGTGTGGATGTCGGTGGTGTAGTGCGGCTCGTCCCTCTGCGCCTGCGTCAGGCAAGAGCGGATGCGGGCGATCTCGGCACGCCGCGCCGCTCCTTCGGGCACCGGTGGCATCGGTACGCCGTCGGCGCTCAGGCGCCACGTCCCCGGCCCCCGCATGTCCGGGGGCGTCGGGTACTCGGCCTCGTAGAGCAGGCGCACCTCCTACTCTTGGAGGTGGCGGCGGCCGAAGTCGTTCGCCGCCGCGCCGTCGCTTGGGTACCTCTCGGCAATGTTTCTCGTCGGCGGAAAGAGAGGAGTGTTGCTATCTACGCCGGAGAGGGGGGGATGAGAGTTGTGGCGTCCACCGGCGGGGAGGTCGTCTTTTATAGCCGTAGCGGGGCGGTGACGGGCTGCATGCCGGGCGACGCGTGGCTGGACGTGCGTCGCGGCGCGTTCACTGCACCGCCCGTGAGAGGCATCAATGGAGGCTGACCGGCGCGGCAGCGAGGCAGCTTTCGCATTGATTCCCACGGGAACCGAGGCAATGAGGGCGACGAAGCGGCGTCTCGCTGACTCGACGGGCCCATCAGCTTTCGCGCCAAAACAATCGCCCCGGCGTCCCCGGACGCCCCAGCGCGTCGGGTTCGGTAAAGGTCCGCCTTAGACCCAAACAGGCGAAAAACAGGTTTCTGAAGACATGACTAGACCGATTTTTCGACACCGGCGCAACAAAATCACCTGAGAAGGGGCCTGCTGGGGTGCGGCTGGAGATGCTCTAAGGCGTGGACAAATCGACAATCCACCGGCGAGGCGTCCCAGAGGAACGAGAGGTTGGCTGGCCTGGCGCGGCGGCCCTCGGCGCACGGGGACACGCGGCGAGCGGCGCGACGTGGGCCTTCCCCTCCCGCGCGGCCGGCGGCCTCCTGTCCAGGCAGGCAGGCGAGGATCCCGTCCTTTGGAGAAAGTGCTCATCTAGTCCATGATGAGAGATCCGAGCGCGGCAAGGTGACGGGGTTTTCTATTTCTATTTAAAAGGTTGCCACGCATGCGTACGGGATATTTCCGTTTGTCAGTTGGGGCCTGCCATACGTACATGTTCATTCGGTCCGTGCATGTATGAATTAGTAGTGGTATATATTCCACAACATATATGATACAATCTGCCGTGTAAAGCATGGGTTGTTGATCCAGAAGATAGGCTCAAGCATGTCCTCCGTTAATTATCTCCAGAATATGCCTCCGTTTCGTCTTCCTGCGCGCCGAGATTCTAATCTGGCAGCCCAGATGAATCTAGTACGGGTAGTTTTCTTTTTCTTTTTTGATTTGAGAATATAAGATGAATCTAGCCGCCAACATGAGATGAGATGAGATGCATAGCGATCCAGATGCGCCTACGGCCCTGCAAAATCATGTCGATTAACCCTGTCATGATTGAGACCCATTAATTCGATTTGCAGGATATCGCTACAGTGCACTGTATCCTACCCAGACAGCTAACCGTCAGACCCCATTGTGTTGTGGTGTCATCGCACTCATACACCGCTGATACACGCACCAAGGCAAAGGTGGTAGGAGTATCACCTCTCCCCCATGCCTATATAAAGATAGACCACACCCTTCGTCTCCCTTCCATGTCAACCTAACTGCCTTCTCCATTCCTCCTCTGTTTCTTGGATACAAACCGACTGACACCCTCTAGTTCATTAGCATAGGCTCTCCGTGCTTCCTCTGCTTTGTAACCATGGTGGTTCTTGCCAAGGGCGAGCTGGAGCAGATCGCGCTCCCGGCCGTGCACAAGACGGCGCCGCCACTGGCCGACGTGCCGGAGGTCGACCTTTCCGTGGCGGGTAGCGGCTCTGATGGACGGGCGGCCGCCGCACGCGCGGTGGCGCTGGCGTGCGAGGAGCACGGGTTCTTCAAGGTGACGGGCCACGGCGTGCCGGCAGAGCTCCTGACGCGCGTCGAGAACGCCGCTGCCGCCTTCTTCGCGCTCTCGCAGCGGGACAAGGAGGCGGCGATGTCGGCCGCGACGCCGGGCAGTCCGTTCGGCTACGCAAGCAAGCGGATAGGCAACAACGGCGACCTCGGGTGGGTCGAGTATCTCCTGCTCGGTGTCTCCGCCGCGACCAGCGGGCCACTGTCCGTGCCCGAAGGGGTGGTGCCGTCAGCGTCGCTCTGCTCTTTCCGGTGAGTGCACCCTTGAATTGAATTGATAATTACTCCAGCTTGCAGCGTGCACGTACCACCAGTAAGATCTTTCTATTTACGACACGTTATTATAGTGATGA
>NC_057794.1:153853564-153929677 GCF_018294505.1 Triticum aestivum | reverse complement strand
CCTCAAAAGAAACGGCTTTTGTTGGTAGTAAAAAAGAAAAGAAAGTGAAAAGGGAGGCGAGAGAGCGAGCAGTATCATGGACTGGTCCCCGTTGCCTTAATACAGGCTCAATAAAACATGTGTCTGGCCAAACAAAGACTTACAGGTCATTACGCCGAGATTGTCTGACCAAACAAAGACTACAGGTCATTCTGCAAGCTGGAATGTAGCCACTCCCCATCTCTCCTCACCTTTTGCCTTTTCGTCCCATGGACCTCACCTCCCTCTGTTTCTCTCGCCTCATAAGATTAGATTAGATCTACTTGAACACATGAACACAAGGCGGCTGGCTGGCTATGGCTAGTGAATATATGCGTCGCAAACAGCACGTGCTATTCCTGCATCAACACAGTAGAGAATCTGCATTTCTGGCTCTGCCAACTACTGTAGTAGTATATAATAATACTACTACTATAGTGCAGTATTATCACGGTGCCATTACCGGTTACGTGCGTACGTGCCACCTCAGTCGCTCGCTTAGAGCATGCTTGGATACGTTTTAGTCCCATGACTAAAAGTAGTGGGACTAAAACTTGCTAGTCTCACCCATGCTTGGATCCAAATACTAAAGAGACTAAAATCTAGTTATTGAGCATTAATTATCCTCCAAACCCTTCAATCCAGAACTAAGGAGAGGAATTAAATGAGGAGAGAGAGAGCTAATACATATTTTAGTAGGTTTTCCATGACTAAAAGATTTTAGCCTCAAGACTAGTCCTAGCCTCTCTTTAGTCAGGGGTGCTTGGAACTTTAGCCTCTAAAAGAGACTATTTTTAGTCAGACTAAAAATAGTCCCTTGTATCCAAGCACCCTCTTACTCACTGTTCTTATCGAGCTTCTCTCTTATTTTTTGAAAAATGTTTTATTTTGCAGAAAGGTGCTGAAAAAGTGGAAATGATATAAAACTTTCAGCTGGCGGGCTGGCTTGCCGGCCGGCCACTGTTGGAAGCTTTGTTTTCGCGTTGTTCCATCGACCGAGTCTTTCTTTTCTTTTTCGCCGTCTTGCGTGCACGTGCACGTGTGCAGCCCCCGGTTTCGTAGCCTACGTCGAGTTGGCCTTGTATAATGACACCTTTCCCGCCATCTTCACAAAGAATCCTTTTTCCCGTGCCCACTACTATCGCTCGCATGGCATGTCATGCCACCGAAACGTCGAGAACAAGTGCCAGCGACATCTGTTATAAGTTGGGCTACAAGTTAATTACAATGTGACGCCGTATGCAAAACGTTTATACTTTATATATTACAGAGGTCTATCTTACACACACAAAACGTGTTATAGTACTATATCTAGCTTATACTAAAATTAATTAAAGCCTGTCTTTGGAGCAAAGGTCAAATCATGTTGCACTTAGACACTGAGACGAGTTGATTTTTCTTCTCTTGTGTCTGCAGCGACCTTCTGAACGAGTACACGGTGGCCGTGAGGAGGATGACCTGCCAGGCGCTGGAGCTGATGGCGGAGGGCCTGGGCATGGACGACAGGGACGCCTTCACCAGGCTGGTCCTGCACAAGGAAAGCGACTCGATGCTGCGGGTGAACCACTACCCGCCGCGCCCCGAGCTGAAGCTCCTGCAGCAGCAGCAGCAACACGGCGGCGGCGGCAGGGTCACCGGGTTCGGCGAGCACACCGACCCTCAGATCATCTCCGTGCTCCGCTCCAACGCCACCTCTGGCCTCGAGATCGCGCTGCGCGACGGCGCCTGGGTCTCCGTGCCGCCGGACCAGACCTCCTTCTTCGTCAACGTCGGCGACGCCTTGCAGGTACTACACCATAATGCTTAGCTCTCTGATGCCATATTTTTCTTTTCTCTATTGCTACTATTTCTTAAGAGTAATAAAAAATTGCTTAGCACGATGTTCAGCTGTCCATTGTGATGGGAATGGGATGGGGCCATGCTACTGTAGTGGATCGTGTGGGTGTCAAAGTGTCATTTCTCCATTTCCACATGGAAATCCCGACCTTACGGGGAACCATGATGTCCATGCCTAGTCAGTTTTGTCGAACAGGGGAATCTGAAAGCCATTATTCAATACCATATCATGTAAAGCATACAGCTAGCAACCCTACACGATTAATTCTCAGTACAGATAAATAGTACAATGATGGTGGCGGCACGGAGAGTTGACACCGGTAACCGTACGGACACACGGCAAGCTTTGCCTATGAAATCTCAGGACACGTAGTACAATGATAATGATGATGATAGCGGCACATAGAGTTGACACTGGCAATTGTGAAGCCGTTTTCTGGATGGAGCGGGCACCAAATACCCCACACAAACGTCTCGCGGGTTTGTTTCGGAATGACAACTCTGTTAGAGTGACCACCTTTTCGGCTAAAATCTTCATAATGACCATTATTGTTGACGTATAATATGCTGCATAATCTTTTATCAGATCCGTCTTTTGGTTGTATTGGTTAGAGCATGCACTTCTACATAGTACCATGACGATCCAGCAGATATGGATACTCTGCTAGAGTTGCTCTAGGGTATACAAACTTTGAGAAGAAGAAAAAAAACGATCATAGATGGCAAGCCTTTTGTTTCATTCTCATGTGTAAATTCCATATGCCTCGTTTGTTCGATGATTCGTTTCGTTTGCTCATGATACGAGTAAATGTACGCGCAGGTGCTGACTAACGGGAGGTTCCGGAGCGTGAGGCACCGGGTGATGGTGAACAGCGTCCGGCCGCGGGTGTCGGTGATCTTCTTCGGCGGCCCGTCGCCGCGGGAGACGCTGGCGCCGCTGCCGCAGCTCGTCGGGGAAGGCGGGCGCAGCCGGTACAGGGAGTTCACATGGCGGGAGTACAAGGCCTCGGCGTACCGGACCAAGCTGGCGGCGAACAGGCTCTGCCACTTCGAGACCACCAGCTAGCAGTCTAGCTAGCATGCGATTGCTTTGGCCTTTTTTGTTTTGGTGAGGATGTGTGAAACTTTGTGTGCACGGCGGCAGGGTTTTTTTGCTAGTGTGTTCCTAGTGACCGGTACATGCGCCCGGTAAGGTTTTTGTGTTGATATATGCTGCAAAGCATTCTGTAGGTCCCGTTCGAGTTGGAGGCATCAGGTGAAGTATAGTGAAACGGTTCTGGATGTATGTGTTTGGTTGGTTGAATATACCGAAGGTGGAATGTGTCATGGTTATTTTTCTGATATAGTGTATGTGGTGTGTATGGAGATGTGTAGATGCTACCGAAAATGTAAATGGGTGTACACACAAGAAATTATATAGGTTCGGCACTCTACGCCCGAAGGTTTTTCTTAGGGAAACATGTTTACTTTATTGCTCAACTAAAACGGAGTTACGGAAACATCAAAACGGAATTACAGCCATCTGACCAATATGGATGCAACGCCCTCAACTTTGGTTCTTCCTGTTTTCATCGTCATCTCGTGGGAACTGCTCTCCCATAGCTCCCCGTGTGTCTTCCATGTCGTCCTATGGTTGGCTTCTTATGCCAGTGTCTGCGTTCCACCAAGCCTGCGTGTCATCTCCATCAATATGTGGCATTTGCGTCGGAGGTTTGCTTCTCTATCAAGCTGATGTTGCTCTGTGCGTCTTGGGGATCTTGCTCCCCATCGGCTGGTCCACTTTATCCCTTGATGTGTTGTTCCCCCAGCAACCTAAGAGATTCCCAATGCTTGATTTGCTCTTCGACTGTTGATGCCTTGTGATGCTTTGCTGGATTTTGCCTTTAAACTTGCTCATACTCTATTGAGACATTGGTATCTGTAACATCATGAGTTCTGACTCTTTTCCTTTTTTTTCTTATGCAGTTGAATTTCCAGTTGCACTTATTTCCCTGAGTTTTTCTTGAATCAACTTGCTTGGACTTAGCATACTAAAATCTTTAAAATTTGGCTAGCAACCAGCCACCACTAGTGCCTAACCCTCTGACCTATCCCTCTCTTGTTAAAACCTCTCTTCAATTTTTCTTTGAGGTTTATTCTTTTTCAGAAAAAAATAATAAAAGCACCCTAGGTGCTTGAGTTGTAAAGCAACCACCTCTTCCCCTTTTCTGAAAATTCCTAAACAATTCCCATAATTTCTGTAGATCCTAAGTCAACCATAAATGCACCTAGGTCCCCCTAGAGTTTTTGTATTTGAGCCCCTCTTCTTCAAAACCAGTTCTGACCCAAACTTACACATCAAGTGCCCTTGTTCTTACTCTGTTGGGGCTAAAGTTTGGTGAAGTTGATCACCTTAGGGACTAACTGTTGGAGAACGTAGTAATTTCAAAAAAATTCCTACGCACACGCAAGATCATGGTGATGCATCGCAACGAGAGGGAAGAGTGTGATCTACGTACCCTTGTAGACCGACAGCGGAAGCGTTAGCACAACGCGGTTGATGTAGTCGTACGTCTTCACGGCCCGACCGATCAAGCACCGAAACTACGGCACCTCCGAGTTCTAGCACACGTTCAGCTCGATGACGATCCCCAGACTCCGATCCAGCAAAGTGTCGGGGAAGAGTTCCGTCAGCACGACGGCGTGGTGACGATCTTGATGCTCTACCGTCGCAGGGCTTCGCCTAAGCACTGCTACAATATTATCGAGGATTATGGTGGAAGGGGGCACCGCACACGGCTAAGAATATGATCACGTGGATCAACTTGTGTCTCTAGGGGTGCCCCCTGCCCCCGTATATAAAGGATCAAAGGGGGGGGGGTGCGGCCGGCCAGGAGGAGGGCGCGCCAGGAGGAGTCCTACTCCCACCGGGAGTAGGATTCCCCCCCCCCTTTCCTAGTTGGAATAGGATTCAGGAGTGGGAAAGAGGAGAGAGAGAAGGAAGGGGGGCGCCGCCCTCCTCTCCTTGTCCTATTCGGACTAGGGGGGAGGGGCGCGCGGCCCATCCCTGGCCACCTCTCCTCTCTTCCACTAAAGCCCACTAAGGCCCATATACCTCCCGGGGGGTTCCGGTAACCTCCCGGTACTCCGGTAAAATCCCGATTTCACCCGGAACACTTCCGATATCCAAATTTAGGCTTCCAATATATCAATCTTTATGTCTCGACCATTTCGAGACTCCTCGTCATGTCCGTGATCACATCCCGGACTCCGAACAAACTTCGGTACATCAAAATGTATAAACTCATAATATAACTGTCATCGAAACCTTAAGCGTGCGGACCCTACGGGTTCGAGAACAATGTAGACATGATCGAGACACGTCTCCGGTCAATAACCAATAGCGGAACCTGGATGCTCATATTGGCTCCCACATATTCTACGAAGATCTTTATCGGTCAGACCGCATAACAACATACGTTGTTTCCTTTGTCATTGGTATGTTACTTGCCCGAGATTCGATCGTCGGTATCTCAATACCTAGTTCAATCTAATTACCGGCAAGTCTCTTTACTCGTTTCGTAATACATCATCTCGCAACTAACTCATTAGTTGCAATGATTGCAAGGCTTATGTGATGTGCATTACCGAGAGGGCCCAGAGATACCTCTCCGACAATCGGAGTGACAAATCCTAATCTCGAAATACGTCAACCCAACATTTACCTTTGGAGACACCTGTAGAGCTCCTTTATAATCACCCAGTTACGTTGTGACGTTTGGTAGCACACAAAGTGTTCCTCCGGCAAACGGGAGTTGCATAATCTCATAGTCATAGGAACATGTATAAGTCATGAAGAAAGCAATAGCAACATACTAAACGATCAGGTGCTAAGCTAATGGAATGGGTCATGTCAATCACATCATTCTCCTAATAATGTGATCCCGTTAATCAAATGACATCACATGTCTATGGTTAGGAAACATAACCATCTTTGATTAACGAGCTAGTCAAGTAGAGGCATACTAGTGACGTTTGGTTTGTCTATGTATTCACACAAGTATTATGTTTCCGAATAATACAATTCTAGCATGAATAATAAACATTTATCATGAAATAAGGAAATAAATAATAACTTTATTATTGCCTCTAGGGCATATTTCCTTTAGTCTCCCACTTGCACCAGAGTCAATGATCTAGATTACACAGTAATGATTTTAACACCCATGGAGCTTTGGTGTTGATCATGTTTTGCTCATGGAAGAGGCTTAGTCAACGGGTCTGCTATATTCAGATCCGTATGTATCTTGCAAATCTCTATGTCTCCCACCTGGACTAGATCCCGGACGGAATTGAAGCGTCTCTTGATGTGCTTGGTTCTCTTGTGAAATCTGGATTCCTTTGCCAAGGCAATTGCACCAGTATTGTCACAAAAGATTTTCATTGGACCCGATGCACTAGGTATGACACCTAGATCGGATATGAACTCCTTCATCCAAACTCCTTCGTTTGCTGCTTCCGAAGCAGCTATGTACTCCGCTTCACATGTAGATCCCGCCACAACGCTTTGTTTAGAACTGCACCAACTGACAGCTCCACCATTTAATGTAAACACATATCCGGTTTGCGATTTAGAATCGTCCGGATCAGTGTCAAAGCTTGCATCAACGTAACCATTTACGATGAGCTCTTTGTCACCTCCATATATGAGAAACATATCCTTAGTCATTTTCAGGTATTTCAGGATGTTCTTGACTGCTGTCCAGTGATCCACTCCTGGATTACTTTGGTACCTCCCTGCTAGACTTATAGCAAGACACACATCAGGTCTGGTACACAACATTGCATACATGATAGAGCCTATGGCTGAAGCATAGGGAACATCTTTCATTTTCTCTCTATCTTCTGCATTGGTCGGGGATTGAGTCTTACTCAATTTCACACCTTGTAACACAGGCAAGAATCCTTTCTTTGCTTGATCCATTTTGAACTTCTTCAAAACTTTGTCAAGGTATGTGCTTTGTGAAAGTCCAATTAAGCGTCTTGATCTATCTCTATAGATCTTAATGCCCAATATGTAAGCAGCTTCACCGAGGTCTTTCATTGAAAAACTCTTATTCAAGTATCCTTTTATGCTATCCAGAAATTCTATATCATTTCCGGTTAGCAATATGTCATCTACATATAATATCAGAAATGCTACAGAGCTCCCACTCACTTTCTTGTAAATACATGCTTCTCCAAAAGTCTGTACAAAACCAAATGCTTTGATCACACTATCAAAGCGTTTATTCCAACTCCGAGAGGCTTGCACCAGTCCATAAATGGATCGCTGGAGCTTGCACACTTTGTTAGCCCCCTTTGGATCGACAAAACCTTCCGACTGCATCATATACAACTCTTCTTGCAGAAATCAATTCAGGAATGCAGTTTTGACATCCATTTGCCAAATTTCATAATCATAAAATGCGGCAATTGCTAACATGATTCGGACAGACTTAAGCATCGCTACGGTGAGAAGGTCTCACCGTAGTCAATCCCTTGAACTTGCCGAAAACCTTTTGCGACAAGTCAAGCTTTGTAGACAGTAATATTACCGTCAGCGTCAGTCTTCTTCTTGAAGATCCATTTATTCTCAATTGCTTGTCGATCATTGGGCAAGTCAACCAAAGTCCATACTTTGTTCTCATACATGGATCCCATCTCAGATTTCATGGCTTCAAGCCATTTTGCGGAATCTGGGCTCGCCATCGCTTCTTCATAGTTCGTAGGTTCATCATGATCTAGTAGCATGACTTCCAGAATAGGATTACCGTACCACTCTGGTGCGGATCTTACTCTGGTTGATCTACGAGGTTCAGTAGTATCTTGTTCTGAAGTTTCATGATCATTATCATTAGCTTCCTCACTAATTGGTGTAGGTGTCACATAAACAGGTTTCTATGATGTACTACTTTCCAATAAGGGAGCAGGTACTGTTACCTCGTCAAGTTCTACTTTCCTCCCACTCACTTCTTTCGAGAGAAACTCCTTCTCCAGAAAATTTCCGAATTTAGCAACAAAAGTCTTGCCTTCGGATCTGTGATAGAAGGTGTATCCAATAGTTTCCTTTGGATATCCTATGAAGACACATTTCTCCAATTTAGGTTCGAGCTTATCAGGTTGAAGCTTTTTCACATAAGCATCGCAGCCCCAAACTTTCAGAAACGACAACTTTGGTTTCTTGCCAAACCACAGTTCATAAGGCGTCGTCTCAACGGATTTTGATGGTGCCCTATTTAACGTGAATGCGGCCGTCTCTAGAGCATATCCCCAAAACGATAGCGGTAAATCAATAAGAGACATCATAGGTCGCACCATATCTAGTAAAGTATGATTACGACGTTCGGACACACCATTACGCTATGGTGTTCCGGGTGGCATGAGTTGCGAAACTATTCCACATTGTTTCAAATGTACACCAAACTCGTAACTCAAATATTCTCCTCCACGATCAAATCGTAGGAATTTTATTTTCTTGTTACGATGATTTTCAACTTCACTCTGAAATTCTTTGAACTTTTCAAACGTTTCAGACTTATGTTTCATTAAGTAGATATACCCATATCTGCTTAAGTCATCTGTGAAGATGAGAAAATAACGATATCTGCCACGAGCCTCAACATTCATCGGACCACATACATCTGTATGTATGATTTCCAATAAATCTGTTGCTCTCTCCATAGTACCGGAGAACGGTGTTTTTGTCATCTTACCCATAAGGCACGGTTCGCAAGTACCAAGTGATTCATAATCAAGTGGTTCCAAAATCCCATCAGTATGGAGTTTCTTCATGCGCTTTATACCGAT
Organism: Triticum aestivum; assembly: GCF_018294505.1. Lineage (NCBI taxonomy): Eukaryota > Viridiplantae > Streptophyta > Magnoliopsida > Poales > Poaceae > Triticum > Triticum aestivum. The sequence goes on along the minus strand of NC_057794.1, from coordinate 153,920,995 downwards.
ATGACCCAAACGGCAGTGCCACAAATAAGTTGCACTATCATTATCAATTCTGCATCTTTTGGCTTCAACACTATGAATATGTGTGTCACTACTATCGAGATTTAATAAGAATAGACCACTCTTTAAGGGTGCATGACCATAAAAGATATTACTCATATAAATAGAACAACCATTATTCTCTGATTTAAATGAATAACCGTCTCGCATCAAACAAGATCCAGATATAATGTTCATGCTTAACGATGGCACCAAATAACAATTATTTAGGTCTAATACTAATCCCGAAGGTAGATGTAGAGGTAGCGTGCCGACTGCGATCACATCGACTTTGGAACCATTTCCTACGCGCATCGTCACCTCGTCCTTAGCCAATCTTCGCTTAATCCGTAGTCCCTGTTTCGAGTTGCAAATATTAGCAACAGAACCAGTATCAAATACCCAGGTGCTACTGCGAGCATTAGTTAGGTATACATCAATAACATGTATATCACATATACCTTTGTTCACCTTGCCATCCTTCTTATCCGCCAAATAGTTGGGGCAGTTCCGCTTCCAGTGACCAGTCTGCTTGCAGTAGAACCACTCAGTTTCAGGCTTAGGTCCAGGTTTGGGTTTCTTCTCTTGAGTAGCAACTTTCTTGCTATTCTTTTTGAAGTTCCCCTTCTTCTTCCCTTTGCCCTTTTTCTTGAAACTAGTGGTCTTGTTGACCATCAACACTTGATGCTCCTTCTTGATTTCTACCTCCGCAGCTTTCAGCATTGCGAAGAGCTCGGGAATAGTCTTATTCATCCCTTGCATATTATAGTTCATCACGAAGCTCTTGTAGTTTGGTGGCAGTGATTGGAGAATTCTGTCAATGACGCAATAATCTGGAAGATTAACTCCCAATTGAATCAAGTGATTATTATACCCAGACATTTTGAGTATATGCTCACTGACAGAACTGTTCTCCTCCATCTTGCAGCTATAGAACTTATTGGAGACTTCATATCTCTCAATCTGGGCATTTGCTTGAAATATTAACTTCAACTCCTGGAACATCTCATATGCTCCATGACGTTCAAAACATCGTTTAAGTCCCGATTCTAAGCCGTAAAGCATGGCACACCGAACTATCGAGTAGTCATCAGCTTTGCTCTGCCAGACGTTCATAACATCTGGTGTTGCTCCAGCAGCAGGCCTGGCACCCAGCGGTGCTTCCAGGACGTAATTCTTCTATGCAGCAATGAGGATAATCCTCAAGTTACGGACCCAGTCCATGTAATTGCTACCATCATCTTTCAACTTTGCTTTCTCAAGGAACGCATTAAAATTCAACGGAACAACAGCACGGGCCATCTATCTACAATCAAACATAAACAAGCAAGATACTATCAGGTACTAAGTTCATGATAAATTTAGGTTCAATTAATCATATTACTTAAGAACTCCCACTTAGATAAACATCCCTCTAATCCTCTAAGTGATTACGTGATCCAAATCAACTAAACCATGTCCGATCATCACGTGAGATGGAGTAGTTTCATTGGTGAACATCACTATGTTGATCATATCTGCTATATGATTCACGCTCGACCTTTCGGTCTCCGTGTTCCGAGGCCATATCTGTATATGCTTGGCTCGTCAAGTATAACCTGAGAATTCTGTGTGTGCAACTGTTTTGCACCCGTTGTATTTGAACGTAGAGCCTATCACACCCGATCATCACGTGGTGTCTCAGCACGAAGAACTTTCACAACGGTGCATACTCAGGGAGAACACTTCTTGATAATTAGTGAGAGATCATCTTATAATGCTACCGTCAATCAAAGCAAGATAAGATGCATAAAAGATAAACATCACATGCAATCAATATAAGTGATATGATATGGCCATCATCATCTTGTGCTTGTGATCTCCATCTTCGAAGCACCGTCATGATCACCATCGTCACCGGCGCGACACCTTGATCTCCATCGTAGCATCGTTGTCGTCTCGCCAATCTTATGCTCCCACGACTATCGCTACCGCTTAGTGATAAAGTAAAGCATTACAGCGCAATTGCATTGCATACAATAAAGCGACAACCATATGGCTCCTGCCAGTTGCCGATAACTCGGTTACAAAACATGATCATCTCATACAATAAAATTTAGCATCATGTCTTGACCATATCACATCACAACATGCCCTGCAAAAACAAGTTAGACGTCCTCTACTTTGTTGTTGCAAGTTTTACGTGGCTGCTACGGGCTTAAGCAAGAACCAATCTTACCTACGCATCAAAACCACAACGATAATTTGTCAAGTTGGTGTTGTTTTAACCTTCGCAAGGACCGGGCGTAGCCACACTCGGTTCAACTAAAGTTGGAGAAACTGTCACCCGCAAGCCACCTATGTGCAAAGCACGTCGGGAGAACCGGTCTCGCGTAAGCGTACGCGTAATGTAGGTCCGGGCCGCTTCGTCCAACAATACCGCCGAACCAAAGTATGACATGCTGGTAAGTAGTATGACTTATATCGCCCACAACTCACTTGTGTTCTACTCGTGCATATAACATCAACACATAAAACCTAGGCTCGGATGCCACTGTTGGAGAACGTAGTAATTTCAAAAAAATTCCTACGCACACGCAAGATCATGGTGATGCATCGCAACGAGAGGGAAGAGTGTGATCTACGTACCCTTGTAGACCGACAGCGGAAGCGTTAGCACAACGCGGTTGATGTAGTCGTACGTCTTCACGGCCCGACCGATCAAGCACCGAAACTACGGCACCTCCAAGTTCTAGCACACGTTCAGCTCGATGACGATCCCCGGACTCCGATCCAGCAAAGTGTCGGGGAAGAGTTCCGTCAACACGACGGCGTGGTGACGATCTTGATGCTCTACCGTCGCAGGGCTTCGCCTAAGCACTGCTACACTATTATCGAGGATTATGGTGGAAGGGGGCACCACACATGGCTAAGAATATGATCACGTGGATCAACTTGTGTCTCTAGGGGTGCCCCCTGCCCCCGTATATAACGGATCAAAGGGGGGGGTGCAGCCAGCCAGGAGGAGGGCGCGCCAGGAGGAGTCCTACTCCCACCGGGAGTAGGATTCCCCCCCCCTTTCCTAGTTGGAATAGGATTCGGGAGTGGGAAAGAGGAGAGAGAGAAGGAAGGGGGGGCGCCGCCCCCCTCACCTTGTCCTATTCGGACTAGGGGGTAGGGGCGTGCGGCCCATCCCTGGCCACCTCTCCTCTCTTCCACTAAAGCCCACTAAGGCCCATATACCTCCCGGGGGGTTCCGGTAACCTCCCGGTACTCCGGTAAAATCCCGATTTCACCCGGAACACTTCCGATATCCAAATTTAGGCTTCCAATATATCAATCTTTATGTCTCGACCATTTCGAGACTCCTTGTCATATCCGGGATCACATCCGGGACTCCGAACAAACTTCGGTACATCAAAATGTATAAACTCATAATATAACTATCATCGAAACCTTAAGCGTGCGGACCCTACGGGTTCGAGAACAATGTAGACATGACCGAGACACGTCTCCGGTCAATAACCAATAGCGAACTTGTATGCTCATATTGTCTCCCACATATTCTACGAAGATCTTTATCGGTCAGACCGCATAACAACATACGTTGTTCCCTTTGTCATCGGTATGTTACTTGCCCGAGATTCGATCGTCGGTATCTCAATACCTAGTTCAATCTCGTTACTGGCAAGTCTCTTTACTCGTTTCGTAATACATCATCTCGCAACTAACTCATTAGTTGCAATGCTTGCAAGGCTTATGTGATGTGCATTACTGAGAGGGCCTAGAGATACCTCTTCGACAATCGGAGTGACAAATCCTAATCTCGAAATACGCCAACCCAACATTTACCTTTGGAGACACCTGTAGAGCTCCTTTATAATCACCCAGTTATGTTGTGACGTTTGGTAGCACACAAAGTGTTCCTCCGGCAAACGGGAGTTGCATAATCTCATAGTCATAGGAACATGTATAAGTCATGAAGAGAGCAATAGCAACATACTAAATGATCGGGTGCTAAGCTAATGGAATGGGTCATGTCAATCAGATCATTCTCCTAATAATGTGATCTCGTTAATCAAATGACATCACATGTCTATGGTTAGGAAACATAACCATCTTTGATTAACGAGCTAGTCAAGTAGAGGCATACTAGTGACGTTTGGTTTGTCTATGTATTCACACAAGTATTATGTTTCCGGATAATACAATTCTAGCATGAATAATAAACATTTATCATGAAATAAGGAAATAAATAATAACTTTATTATTGCCTCTAGGGCATATTTCCTTCACTAACTACACTCACCCAAAAATCAGAACTAAACCGTACTCCCTCCCCTCTCAGCACAACACAAACACCTAGCTAACAGAAACTTCTAGAAGGTCCAGTTGGCAACACAGATGCCCCTGGCCCCAGCTGTAGCCACACACACACACACTTAGTGCACCCCCCTAGCAAATGTACAAGGTCATGCATGCATGTGGTCACCGCGGCCATAGCTGCCTCGGAGACCAAGAGTCTGACATGCTAGATCGCGCACTCTACGCAACGCCTGCCCCTGGCCACATGCCTAAGCCCGCAAGCGCATACCCGACACTCAGCGCCACGCGCAACACTCCCCTCGCACGCCTGAGCCTCTCCCCGCGTCCAACCAATACCGCTCCGGCCAGGCCCCTCTCCCCCAAGCACACAGTTGCTCCGGCTAGTGTTCGACCGTGGCCCTAGCAACATCATGGAGTGTAGGCCGGTCCAGAGGAGGGTTGGCTCCTTCCCTTTGACCCCTTGGACAATCCTGAGCCCCGGCTAGGCTAGCCGTAGGCCGGCACAGACCCAACTAGCCGACAACGCCGAGCACGGCGGCGCCATGGCCCCAACAACCTCTCTCGAGCCTATAAAAGGCACCCTGAGCCTCGTTGCTCTTCACACCAGCTCCAATCCTCTCCCTAGACACCGCACGCTCGCCAAGCTTCATCGTAGCAACCTTTAGACCCCGAATCGACTCGAGCCCCGCTACACGGACACCACCACCAGCAGCTCGCTCCACCCCAGCCCGGCCCAAACTGTAGGATCGAAAGTATGTCTAGAGGAAGGTTAGACTACTTGACCAAATAAAAACGTATCGTTTTCCCAATTTTAGTTGTGGACAAGTTTTAGCAATTCTACCAAATCAAATACACCCTACACATGCAAGTTTAAAAGTTGTATAGCGGAAAGTAAGGACTTCGCATATGAACGTAAAGGAGGGATTGGAGATTTCAAATGCATTGAAGACACGATGATTTTTGGTGTGGTGCCGATAGGTGGTGCTATGTATGTCCATGTTGATGGAGACTTCAATCCACGGAGGGCAATGGTTCCGCGAGTCCATGGAGGGCTCCACCCAAGAAGGGTCCATGAGGAAGCAACCTTATTTATTCCACCATGACTTACGCCCACGAAAGGCTAGCCTCACTCAAGTAGATCTTCACGAAGTAGGCGATCTCCTCGCCCTTACAAACTCCTTGGTTCAACTCCACATGATCTTGGAGGCTCCGAGGTGACACCTAACCAATCTAGTAGACACCAGTCTCCAAAAGGTAATAGATGTTGTGTTGGTGATGAACCTTGCTTGTGTGCTTCAAATCATAGTCTCATCAACACTCAATCTCTCTCACACACAGATTTGGCTTGGATAGGAGAAGGATTGGAGTGGAAAGCAACTTGAAGAGGCTGAAATCAAGGTTCAAATGGTAGGGTTGGAATCTCTTGATCTCAACACATGAGTAAGTGGTTCTCTCTCAGAAAAACAATGGTGGAAGTAGTGTTTCGTTCTGATGGCTCTCTTAGAGAGAGGTGGGGTGGAGGGGTATAAATAGCCTTCACCCAAAATCCAATAGTTACACACTTTTGACTCAAATTGGTGAGACCGATGTTGGGGAACGTTGCATGGAAAACAAAAAATTCTACGCACACGCAAGATCTATCCATTGAGATGCATAGCTATGAGGGAGGAGAGCATCTACATACCCTTGTAGATCGCTAAGAGGAAGCATTTATCAACGCAGTTGATGTAGTCGTACACCTTCGCGGTTCATGTAGGGGGGAGAGCATCCAAGGTTTCTTGCCAAAGCATAGTTCATACGGTGTCATTTCAACAGATTTAGATGGTGCCCTATTTAACATGAATGCGGTGTCTCTAATGCATAACCCCAAAATGATAAAGGCAAATCGGTAAGAGACATCATAGAACGCACCATATCTAATAAAGTACGGTTATGATGTTCAGACACACCATTACGCTGTGGTGTTCCAGGTGGCGTGAGTTGTGAAACAATTCCACATTGTCTTCAATGAAGGCCAAACTCGTAACTCAAATATTCACCTCCATGATCAGATCATGGAAACTTTATTTTCTTGTTACGATGATTCTCCACTTCACTTTGAAATTCTTTGAACTTTTCAAATGTTTCAGACTTGTGCTTCATCAAGTAGATATACCCATACCAACTCAAATCATCTGTCAAGGTTAGAAAATAACGATACCCGCCGCGTGCTTCAACACTCATCGAACCGCATACATCAGTATGTATTATTTCCAATAAGTCATTAGCTCGCTCCATTGTTTCGGAGAACGGAGTTTTAGTCATCTTACCCATGAGGCATGGTTCGCAAGTATCAAATGATTCATAATCAAGTGATTACAAAAGTCCATGCGCATGGAGTTTCTTCGTGCGTTTTACACCAATATGATCTAAATGGCAGTGCCACAAGTATGTTGCACTATCATTATCAACTTTTCATCTTTTGGCATCAATATTATGAATATGGGTATCACTATGATCGAGATTCCACAAGAATAGACCATTAGTCAAAGGTGCATGACCATAAAAGATATTACTCGTATAAATAGAACAACCACTATTCTCTGACTTAAATGAATAACCATCTCGTAATAAACAAGATCCAGATATAATGTTCATGCTCAACACTGTCAGCAAATAACAATTATTCAGGTCTAAAACTAATCCCGATGGTAGATGTAGAGGTAGCGTGCTGACATCGATAACATCAACCTTGGAACCATTCCCAACGTGCATTGTCACCTCGTCCTTAGCCAATCTTCGTTTATTCCGCAGCTCCTGTTTTGAGTTAGAAATATGAGCAACCGAACCAATATCAAATACCTAGGCGCTACTACGAGCATTAGTAAGGAACACATTAATAACATGTATATCAAATATACCTTTGTTCACTTCTCCATCCTTCTTATCTGCAAATATTTGGGGCAGTTCCGCTTATAGTGACCATTTCCTTTGCAGTAGAAGCACTCAGTTTCAGGCTTGGGTCCAGCTTTGGGCTTCTTCACGGGAGCAGCAACTTGCTTGCCGTTCTTCTTGAAGTTCTTTTTCTTTCCCTTGCCCTTTTTCTTGAAACTAGTGGTCTTGTTAACCATCAACACTTGATGCTCCTACTTGATTCCTACCTCCATTGATTTTCCACATCGCGAAGAACATGGGAATTGTTTTCGTCACCCCTTGCATATTACAGTTCATCACGAAGCATTTGTAGCTTGGTGTAACTGACTGAAGAATGCTGTCAATAATACCCTCAACTGGAAGATCAATTCCTAGATGAGTCAAGTGGTTATGGCACCCAGACATTTTGAATATGTGTTCACTGACAGAACTGTTCTCCTCCATCTTACAGTTAAAGAACTTGTTGGAGAGTTCATATCTCTCAACCCAGGCATTAGCTTGAAATATCAACTTCAGCTCTTGGAACATCTCATATGCTCCATGGCGTTCAAAACGCTTTTGAAGTCCCGGTTCCAAGCCGTAAATCATGGCACACTGAACTATCGAGTAGTCATCATCGAGCATGCCAGATGTTCACAATGTCTTCACCAGCTTCTATAGCAGGTATCTCACCTAGCGGTGCATCAAGGACATAATTCTTTGGTGCAACAATGAGGATAATCCTCAAGTTACAGACCTAGTCCGTGTAGTTGCTACTGATACGTCTTCAACATATCTATAATTTTTTTATTGATCCATGTTGTTACATTATCATTCTTGGATGTTTAACAATCATTTTTATAGCAAGTTATATCATTTCTTGGGACTAACCTATTAACATAGTGCCCGGTGCCAGTTGCTGTTTTTTTGCTTGTTTTTTACATCACAGAAAATCAATACCAAACAGAGTCCAAACGCAGCATAACTTTTTGGAGAATTTTTCTGGACCAGAAGGAACAACTTGGGCCAAAGAAGTACCAAAGGGATGCCCCGAGGGGGCAAAACCCACCTGGGCACCCGCACCACCCCTTCGCCCTATAAGTACCCAAATATTCCAAAAACCCTAGGGGGTCGACGAAACACAATTCCAGCAGTCGCAAGTTCCAGAACCACAAGATCCAATCTAGACACCATCACAGGGGGGTTCATCATCCTCATTGGTGCCTCTCCGATGATGTGTGAGTAGTTCATTGTAGACCTATGGGTCTGTAGGCAGTAGCTAGATGGTTTCCTCTCTCTCTCTCTCTCTCTCTTGATTCTGAATACGATGGTCTCTTGGAAATCTATTTGATGTAACTCTTTTTGTGGTGTGTTTGTTGGGATCCAATGAACTTTGAGTTTATGATCATATATATATTTCCATGAAAGTTATTTTAGTTTTGATCTCTTATATGCATGATTATCTATAGCCGCGTATTTCTTCTTCGAATCTTTGGTTTAGTTAGGTCGACTAGATCAATTTTTCTTGCCACGGGAAGAGGTGCTTTGTGATGGGTTCGGTCATGCGGTGTTTTTTTCCCAGTGACAGAAGGGGTAGCAAGACACGTATTGATCGTTGCTATTAAGGATAACAAGATTGGGTCTATTCCTACATGAATAGATCTTGTCTACATCATGTCATCGTTCTTATTGCATTACTCCATTTCTCCATGAACTTAATACACTAGATGCATGCTGGATGGTGGTCGATGTGTGGAGTAATAGTAGTAGACGCAGGCAGGAGTCGGTCTACTAATCTTGCACGTGATGCCTATATAATGATCGTTGCCTGGATATCATCATAATTATTTGAGGTTCTATCAATTGCCCAACAGTAATTTATTTACCCACTGGGTTTAATTTCTTGAGAGAAGCCACTAGTGAAATCTATGGGCCCTGGGTCTATTCTTTATCATATTTGCGTTCTGATCTATTATTTTCCTTTGAGATCTATTTTTTCTTTGCTTTTATTTTCATATATATTATTCCAAAAACTCGAGTGGCTTCACTAGTGGCTTCACTAGTGGCATGATGATAAAGAATAGACCCAGGGGTCGTAGATTTCACTAGTGGCTTCTCTCGAGAAATTAAACACGGTGGGTAAACAAATTACTGTTGGGGAATTGATAGAACCTCAAATAATTATGACGATATCCAGGCAATGATCATTATATAGGCATCACGTCTAAGATTAGTAGACCGACTCCTGCCTGCGTCTACTACTATTACTCCACACATCAACCGCTATCGAGCATGCATCTAGTGTATTAAGTTCATGGAAAATGGAGTAATGCAATAAGAATGATGACATGATGTAGACAAGATCTATTCATGTAGGAATAGACCCCATCTTGTTATCCGTAATAGCAACGATACGTACGTGTCATGTCCCCTTCTGTCACTGGGATTGAGCACCGTAAGATTGAACCCATCACAAAACACTTCTTCTCATGGCAAAAAAAACTAATCTAGTTGGCCTAACTAAACCAAAGATTCGAAGAAGAAATATGTGGCTATAAGCAATCATGCATATAAGAGATCAAAACTCAAATAACTTTCTTGGATAAAATAAATCTGATCATAAACTCAAAGTTCATCGAATCCCAACAAACACACCGCAAAAAGAGTTACATCAAATAGATCTCCAAGAGACCATTGTATTGAGAATCAAAAGAGAGAGAGGAAGCCATCTAGCTACTAACTACGAACCCTAAGGTCTACAATGAACTACCCATGCATCATCGGAGAGGCACCAATGAGGATGATGAACCCCTCCGTGATGGTGTCTAGATTGGATCTGGTGTTTCTGGAACTTGCGGCAGCTGGAATTGTGTTTCATCGACTCCCCTAGGGTTTTTGTATTTTTGGGGTATTTATAGAGCAAAGAGGTGGTGTGGGAGCCGACCGTGGTGGGCACAACCCACCAGGGCGTGCCTGGGCCCCTAGGCACGCCCAGGTGGGTTGTGCTCCCCTCGGAGCCCCCTCTGGTACTTCTTTGGCCCATCGTGTGTCTTATGGTCTAGAAAAAATCTCCAAAAAGTCTCGCTACGTTTGGACTCTATTTGGTATTGATTTTCTGCAAAGTAAAAAAACAAGCAAAAAAACAGCAACTGGCACTGGGCACTATGTCAATAGGTTAGTCCCAAAAAATGATATAAAGTTGCTACAAAATGATTGTAAAACATCCAAGAATGATAATATAACAGCATGTAACAATCAAAAATTATAGATACGTTGGAGATGTATCAGCATCCCCAAGCTTAATTCCTGCTCGTCCTCGAGTAGGTAAATGATAAAAACATAATTTTTGATGTGGAATGCTGCCTATCATGTTCATCACATATTCTTTTCTTTTGTAGCATGGACATTTGGACTTCTATATGATTCAAAGAATAGTCTAGTTTTTACAAGAAGATTTCAATACTCGAGCATATTAATAAGCAACCATGTCTTTCAAAATATCAACACTAAAGAAAGTTATCCCTAGTCCATTATGCTCAAGCATTGATCCATTCATGAAACACACTCGCATATTAGCTACACCCAATGCTCAAGTACGATCATAGTGCCCCTTATTTGGTGATTTATAAGAGAAGATGGAGACTCAGACAAAAATAAAAATTGCATAAAGTAAAAAAGAAAGGCCCTTCATAGAGGAAAGTAGGGATTTGTAGAGGTGCCAGAGCTCAAAGCGGAAAAGATAGAGATAAAACATTTTGGCTGGCATGCTTTTCCTGTCAACAAAAACGATCAAGTAGTTCCCAACACTTTCCATGCTAAATATATCATAGGTGGTACCCAAACAGAAATTAAATTTTATTCCTTTTTCCACCATACTTTCACATTCCATGGCTAACTGTATCCACGGGTACCGTCCATACCAACACTTTCCAAGGAATTTATTTGACAACATAAAGTAAATTCATTTTTCATTTTGGGACTGGGCATCCCTAATACCTTTGCCTTACTCTCGTGCAATGACAAGTGAATAAACACTCATCTTGAGAATAATACATCTAGCATGGAAAAATATCAGCCACCCCCTACCGTTTCATGAGCGGTATGAGCACACAAAAAGGAAATTTATTTTGAAAATTAGAGATGGCACATACAAATTTGCTTAGAACGGCATGGAAATACCGCATATAGGTAGGTATAGTGGACTCATATGGCAAAATTGGGTTTAAGGATTTTGGATGCACGAGTAGTAATCTCACTTAGTACAAGTGAAGGCTAGCAAACGATTGAGAAGCATCCAACCAAGAAATGAAAAATCTCATAAGCGAGAATTAAGCATAACTAACACCGAATAATGCACCATAAGTAGGATGTAATTTCATTGCACAAGTATTGACTTTTGTGCTTGCATAGGGAATCACAAACCTTAACATCAATATTCTTACTAAAGCATAATTACTCATCAACATGACTCACATATCACTATCATCATATCGCAAAACTATTACAAAGAATCAAGTTTATTTTGTCCAATGATCTTCATGAAAGTTTTTATTATACCCCTCTTGAATATCTATCACTTTGGGACTAGTTTCATATGTTTCTATTGATAGCTCAAAGAAATCTAAGTGAAGAACATGAACATAAAAATGTTCTTCTCCCAAAATAATTTAAGTGAAGCATGAGAGGATGTCTTCAAAATTTTACTATCTCTCAAATAAATCTAAGTGAAGCATGAGAGAATTTCTTCAAAAATATTAAAGCACACCGTGCTCAAAAATATATAAGTGAAGCACTATAGCAATTATATAGCTCAAAAAAATTTAAGTGAAGCACAGAGAGCAACTCTAAAAAATCATAGCATAATTTTGGCTCTCTCAAATAGGTGTGTTCAGCAAGTATACTTAACTAAAAAGGAAAATAATGAAAGACTCATATACTGCAAGACGCTCCAAGCAAAACTCATGATATGTGACGAATAAAAATATAGCTCCAAGTAAAATACCGATGGTCGCTAGAAGAAAGAGGGGATGCCACTCGGGGCATCCCCAAGCTTAGTTGCTTGTTCCTCTTTCGATAATAACTTGGGTTGTCGTGGGGCATCCCCAAGCTTAGGCTCTTCTTACTCCTCATTCCTTCATCCATCGTGATCTCACCCAAAACTTGAAAACTTCAATCACACAAAACTGTACAAAACCTTCGTGAGGTCCGTTAGTATAACAAAGCAAATCACTAATCTAAGTATTGTTGCAAACCCATTCATATTTTATTTTTGCATTATATCTACTGTATTCCAACTTTACCATGGCTACCCTCCCATACATGTTGGGTAACGTAGCATGCAATTTCAAAAAAAATTCATATGCTCATGCAAGATCTATCTAGGAGATGCATAGAAATGAGAGGGGGAGAGTGTGTCCACATACCCTCGTAGACCAAAAGCGGAAGCGTTTGACAATGTGGTTGATGTAGTCGAACTTCTTCTCGTTCCGACCGATCAAGTACCGAACGTACGACACCTCCGAGTTCTACACACGTTCAGCTCGATGACGTCCCTCGAACCCTTGATCCAGCAAAGTGTCGAGGGAGAGTTTCATCAGCATGATGACATGGTGATGGTTATGGTGAAGTGATCCGTGCAGGGCTTTGCCTAAGCACTACGACAATATGACCGAAGGCGTAAACTGTGGAGGGGGGCACCGCACATGGCTAGGAATCAATGTTGTGTGTTCGAGCGGTGCCCCCTCCCTCATATATATAGGTTGGAGGGGAGGAGAGGCAGCCAATGTGGCACCCCAAGTACGAGGAATCCTACTTGGGCGCCTCCCAATTCGGCTTTCCCCCTTCCATATCCATCCGGAGGGGGAAGGAACAGGGAGGCCGAATCCCTCCCCTTCCTTTCTACCTTCTCCTCTTTCCTTCCCCCTTATTTTGGCCTACATGGGGTGCACCAGCCCCTTAGGGGCTGCTATGTCCCCCTCTTGGCCCATTAAGGCCCATGTAGTTGCCTGGGGGATGCCCGGAACCCCTTTAGGTGACCCGATATGCACCCAGTACCCCCGGAACACTTCCGGTGTCCGAATAGCATCTTATTATATATCAATCTTTACCTCTCGACCATTTCGAGACTCCTCGTCATGTCTGTGGTCTCATCCGGGACTCCGAACAACATTCAGTCACCAAATCACATAACTCATATAATACAAAATCGTCATTGAATGTTAAGCATGCGGACCCTACGGGTTCGAGAACTATGTAGACATGACCGAGGCATCTCTCCGGTCAATAACCAACAGCGGAACCTAGATGCTCATATTGGTTCCGACATATTCTATGAAGATCTTTATTGGTCATACTGTAATGACAACATACATTATTCCCTTTATCATTGGTATGTTACCTGCCCGAGATTCGATCGTCGGTATCTTCATACCTAGTTCAATCTTGTTACTAGCAAGTCTCTTTACTCGTTCCATAATACATCATCCCATAACTAAATAATTAGTCACATTGCTTGCAAGGCTTATCGTGATGTGTATTACCGAGAGGGCCCAAAGATACCTCTCCGATACTCGGAGTGACAAATCCTAATCTCGATCTATGCCAACCCAACAAACACCTTCGGAGATACCTGTAGAACATCTTTATAATAACCCAGTTACGTTGTGACATTTGATAGTACATAAGGTATTCCTTCGGTATCTGTGAGTTGCATAATCTCATAGTCAAAGGAATATGTATATGACATAAAGAAAGCAATAGCAATAAAACTAGACGATCAATATGCTAAGCTAACGGATGGGTCTTGTCCATCACATCATTCTCCTAATGATGTGATCCCATTCATCAAATGACAACATATGTCTATGGTTAGGAAACTTAACCATCTTTGATTAACAAGCTAGTCTAGTAGAGGCTCACTAGGGACATGGTGTTTTGTCTATGTATCCACACATGTATCAAGTTTCCGGTTAATACAATTCTAGCATGAATAATAAACATTTATCATGATAGAAGGAAATATAAAATAACAACTTTATTATCGCCTTCGGGGCATATTTCCTTGAGTCTGCCACTTGCACTAGAGTCAATAATCTAGTTCACATCGCCATGTGATTTAACACCAATAGTTCACATCACCATGTGACCAACACTGTCGTGGTATTTCCGCGGCAGATGTCCTCATAGGACTTAGTCGCGAGGCCATCACGTCGAGTGGTAGATCGAAGGGGTTAAGTGGACATGAAGGACACGAGGGTTTATACAAGTTCGTCCCCTCTCGGAGAGGTAAAAGCCTACGTCATGTTTTGAGTGTATCGATTATGATCTCGAGACTTAGGTGCGCTAGGCCATCCCTAAAGCTTGAAAGATTGTAAGTTGTTCCTTCTAACCCGGGGCAATGGGTCGTACATGAGAGTCCAAGCCGGGAACGAGTCCTCAACTTGTTCCCTAAGTAAAAAAATATACATGACGGTTTACAAACAGGCCTAAGCCAACATGTGATGAGCCGGCCCAATGGAGGGCGGCTCATTCTCCTCCTGACGATCTTCAGTAGAATACGGCCCACCTGGCCCAGCTCCTTGTAAGTCGCCATTGGTAACTAGGCCCTGGACGGGCGGGTCATATCCTGGGGTCATATCCCCAACATTAGCCCTCAAGCTGGTTTGAACTTGTTCATTCAAGCTTCTGGATTGTATGACTCTGAGTAAATCTTCCGCCTTGTGCCGGCTTAAAAGCCAACTCGCCCAGTTCTCTTTGACTCACCCCCTTGGAAACTCTGTGACGTCATTCAGCAAATCGTAATGAATCTCTCATGATGTCATCCATATCTTGAGTGGATCTAATAGGCGAGATAATCGAGGCGCCTGCTGGCATGGTAGATCCTGATTTCTCGTGCCTGCCTTTTGCAATTCCATCTCCTTTTAAATACCCCCCTCAGGGTTTCATTTTTCGTTTGCCGCTTCCACTTCTTCCCCTTCCCCTTGCCGTCGCGTCTGAAGCTCCGCCACCTCCCACCGAGCTCGCCAGCGTCCGAGGTCCAAGCATCTCCAGGGGCGTCATCGCAAGCCGCTCCCGACCGCTCGAGGATCTCTCCCCCGCAGTCCAAGTACTTATCATCATCGTCTTGGATTATTTCAAACTCCCAACCCTAGTTCGTCGTGTTCTTGACCCCGACGGTGCCGCCATGAATGTCACCATCGCCTTCGGTCGGCCAAACCACTGTTTTATCTAGGGGAAAGTATTTATACTTTGTCCGCGATCGAAAATAGATCTGATGTAATTCGTTAGGGCTGGAGATGCAAACCACACTAGCCCGTTGTTCTCGCACATGATGTCAGGACCCCGACTTGATGTCACATCGATCTAGCCTGTAAGACCTCATATCACTTTGCGGCCTCACGCACGGTATCCCCACGGGTGTCGCCTTACCTTTGCCCAGGACCGTTTGCGCCTTTTGGCTCACGTATATGATAGTGTCGCTAGCATCCATATGATAAGGATCCCGGGCTGACATGACTAGTCGTAAACCCAAAGTGGCACAGACTTACAGGGACAGGCATCCATGACCCAGCTTCGAACGTGTCGGCCATCAGCAAGTGGGTCCGGGATGTAGCACTGGGCTAACAGGACTCCGGTAAACCGGGCTGTAGCGGGCTAACAAGACTCCGGTACTCAATGTGTGACATTTCCCCGAAGGGACAGACACAGGAACGAAGAAGGACACATGCCGGCCAGCCTAAGTGTTCCGGAGCAGTAGCAAGCTACCATGGCTCGGTGGAACACTAGGAGACATTTCCCGGTAAGAGAGGCTACTAAAGATAAACAACTAGTTAGTCAGATCCCACACATACCAAGCATTTCAATCATACACACAATATGCTCGATATGTGCAAATACAACAAGGCATCACAACATGACTCTATGACACAAGCACTTTATTTAAGGCTCGGGGAGCCATACATAACATACACATAGGTACGGGTCACACGACCCAGCATTCAAGTCATACAGTCATACAAACCAGCAGCGGAAGTAACTTGTCTGAGTACAGACAACTAGTAAAATAAAAGAGGCTTGGAAAGCCTAGCTATACTACATGGTCCTTCACAAGCTCAGGATCACCACCTGGGCCTTAGCCTACTCATTGATGTCAACGTCTATGAAGAACCCATCAGAAGGGGTTGCAGCGTCTTCTGTAAAAATGTAAATTATAGCAACATGAGTACAAAGGTACTCAGCAAGACTTACATCAGATCCTACATACATGCACATTATCAAGAAGGGTTGGTGGAGTTGTTGCAGCAAGCCAGCTTTGACTCTTGGCTAGGCTATCCTACGAGACTCCAACTTGAAATGGTTTTGCGCACACGAGTCCACTACTCACCACTTCAATACACTACCGAGGATCCACCTCCGTCTTCCTACGGAAGAGCCATCCTCGGCACTCACACTTATCTTGAGGCTTTTAGTAGTTTCCATTTACTTGTCTATGAACTGTATAGGCAACCAAGTAGTCCTTTAGGGGTGTACTTCTTCATATATGTTTCCACCACTTAGCGTCTGCACACGACATGTGCTCGGCAGACTTCAAGTGAAAGCCGACGTGGGTGTAGACCACGACCTACCTAAACACCTAAGTCTCTAGTCCAGGTTTATCGCCTATCCAGGTTCCATCCGCAGGGAGTCCGGCCGAGGTTTCCCATACGGCCCCGAACAATGTGTACAGGGTTCCGTGACACCTAACGGGTGCCCGGTATTCCCGGCCACGTACCTACCGCATCACAGCCCACCCCTACGGTCAGCGCTGTCCACGGCCTCCAGTAGGCTACAAACACCAGAAACTACTTGCAACTCCTGGACAGAGAACTAGGGTGAATAAGAAGTCGAGCGGGGTCATATTTCAGGGCCCAATGCATGGTAGTAGCTGTATCTTAAATCACACATACAGATCTCAGTGCTTAAGGTCGGCTTCAATGAAACAACCCACCATGTACTCCTACATGGCCTCTCATCGATACCTTTACCAAATCGTGTTCACCACACCACTCTCATTACCGACATAATCATTTCACTCCAGCCCATCACCCAGATGAACCAGACCTGACACGACTCTAAGCATAGCAGGCATAGCAAGGTAGGAACAACACACACATATGGCTCAATCAACTCCTACACATGCTAGTGGGTTTCATCTAGTTACTGTGGCAATGACAGGTCATGCAGAGGAAGTGGGTTCAACTACCGTAGCACACAGCAGTTTGAAACGCGTTGTCTTAATGCAGTAAGAGAGAGCAGGAGCGAGAACATGGGATTGTATCGATATGATCAAATAGTTGGTTGCTTGCCTGATGGTTCGATGCACTGATATGGTTCTTCGCTAGGGTAATCACGGTACTCCTCGGGGGCAGAACCTGCCGCAAAGAACATCGATACACAGCCATCACCAAACAATGTGCGACAATATGATGCATGCATGGAACATGGCAATATGAGTGTGTTGGGCTAATGCAACTAAGACCAGAAGGGTTTGAACCAATTTGAACCAAAGATTCAAATTTCAAACTCATACATGGCCCTTTAAAGTGTTTTATCTTGTTCTGCAATAAACATCAAGTTAACTTGTTTAATCATGCATGAAAATAGTACAGATGGATAGATTGGATTTTTCTGATCATTTTTCATATATAACTTGTCTGATTTGGAGCTACAGATTAAAAGTTATGAATTTTTGAAGTTTAAACTATATTCTGGAATTTCCTATATTAGAATAAATCCAGAAAATCAATTACTGCGTCAGCCTGACGTCAGTGTGACATCAGCGGGTCAACGGGACACGGTCCGGGTCAAACCTGACAGTGGGTCCCGCGTGTCAGTGTGATTAGTTAAACTAAATTAATTTAAACTAATCCTATTTAGTTATCAGGGCTGGGCCCCACCTGTCATTGACTCATCGGAGTCAACCAGGGCCCACCCGTGGTCAAACCCAGGTCGGCTGCACCGGCGTTTAGCCGCCGGCGAGCCCGACGCGGCGGCGGAAGTGGTTTTGGCCGTTCCGGCAACCAAACGAGTCGCGGAGGCCATCGGAGTGGAGCTGGGGAGGAGCCGCAGCTCTTGGTGGAGTCCGTTGGGGTCGGGGTGGCCGGAGTTGGCGCCGGCGACGACTTTGGCGGCCACCGGAGTTCGGCCGAAGGCGAACTTGACGCTAGAGGGGTCGGTGAGGTGCGGGGAGTAGCTGATTAGGTGCTACGTGACGCGGTGAGCATGATGGACACCAGTTTGTGGCCGGAGGGTGACCGGGAGCACGTCGGCGACGAGCTCCGCGGCGGTGGGTGCGGTTGAGCTCCGGGAGGTCGCTACATGGCTCGGGAGCAAGAAAAGAAGGGAGGGGAAGATGGTTAAGCTCACGGGGAGTTCGACGAAGCACTTGGTGCGGCCGGGGACGGGCCGGAGCGACGACGGCGTTGAAGGGGATCTCCGGCGACGGCGGTTCGGTCGAGGTCGATGCGGTGGGCTCGGGCCTTGCGAGCGCTCAGGGCTCGGCTTGCTCGAAGGAGAGGAGGGTGGCGGAGCTCCTGGACACGGCGGCACGGCGTGGGGTTGACGGAGGGCGTGACTACGGCGAGGGGGTGGCGGCGATGGCGTCGGCCATGGCGGGGGAGCGTGAGAGAGAGGAGTTGGGGGAGAATGGAGGTGTCCTGGAGGTTCACGGCGCGGCGTGGAGTTCATCCATCCAGCCCCGAGGCGAGGAGGTGAAGCAGAGCGACGGCCAGCTGCGTGGCGCGCGCTGCGGTCGCCGTCGGGCACCTGCCTGCCTGCCTGGCCGGCAAGCAGCTCGCTGGAGCGGCGCTGGGCTGGGCCGGCAGGTGGGCCGGGTGCTGGGCGCCAGGTAAGTTTTCCTGTTACTCCCTATTTTCTGTTTTTTTAATACTTCTGCAACTTTGTTGAATTATTAAAAATACTTAGGCAACTCCTAAAATCACCAAACTACTCCTGGTCCATAGTTGGATTATTTCCAACATGAAACATTTTAGTTTGGAGATATTTGAGCATTTGAATATTTTATATAATTTTAAATGCCCAAATTCAAATATTTATGATTTAATTCAAAGACCCTAAGGTGACCTAGGAAAATGTGCATCACTTTTGGCAGAGGTTCTGAACCAAGACAAAAATGATGGGCATTTTGGAAGGGCATTTCAGGTTCATTGAAAAAGTTTTTAGTAAACCCTAGTTGGTTTCAGAGGGGGCTGGGGGTTCTGTCATCCCCATTTCAGGTTTCTGATGAAAGAATAGACATGATGCAACACTCTAATGCATGAACTAGCTAGGGTGTGACAACTCACCCCCACTCAAAAGAATCTCGTCCCGAGATTTGGGTTCCTCCGGAAAGAGGGCGGGATACTCGAGTCGAAGACGATCCTCCCTTTCCCAAGTTGCTTCATCCTCAGAATGGTGCGACCATTGAACTTTGAGAAACTTGATATTATGACGTCGAGTGGTACGCTCGGCCTGATCGAGGATACGAATGGGGTACTCTCGATACGTGAGATTATCTTGGAGATCAAGCGTTTCGTGGTCCACTCCACGGATAGGATCCGAGAAGCAACGCCTGAGTTGAGAAACGTGGAAGACATCGTGGACTCTGGAGAGATGCGGAGGTAGCTCCAACTGGTAGGCAACTTCTCCTCGTTTAGCGAGAATGCGAAAAGGTCCAATGTAACGAGGAGCCAATTTGCCTTTGATACCGAAACGATGGGTTCCCTTTAGAGGAGTAACCCGAAGGTAAGCCTTCTCGTCAACCTCGAAAGTCATAGCCTTATGTTTTCGGTCATATTGACTCTTTTGACGAGATTGGGCTGTTTTCAACTTTTCACGAACGATGCGAACTTGCTCTTCTGCTTCCTGAATCATATCCGGGCCAAAGAATTGTCTTTCCCCGGTTTCTGACCAGTTAAGGGGTGTTCGACACCGTCGTCCATAGAGAACTTCAAAAGGGGCTTTACCCAAGCTAGATTGATAGCTGTTGTTGTAAGCAAATTCGGCAAATGGAAGGCATTTCTCCCACTCCATTCCGAATGAGATAACAGAGGCTCGAAGCATGTCTTCTAGAATCTGGTTGACGCGTTCTACTTGACCACTTGATTGAGGGTGAAAAGCGGTGCTAAAGGAAAGGCGGGTTCCCATAGCATTTTGGAAACTTTCCCAAAATCGAGAGGTGAAAAGACTTCCTCGATCCGAGTTAATTTCCAAAGGAACACCATGGAGAGACACGATTCGGGAGATGTATAAGTCTGCCAACTGACTAGCGGTTATACTCTCACGAACAGGTAAGAAATGGGCTACCTTGGAAAGACGATCGACCACGACGAAGATAGCATTATTCCCTCTCTTGGTCCTGGGAAAACCGGTAATGAAATCCATACCAATTTTATCCCATTTCCATTCAGGAATAGCTAGGGGTTGAAGGGTGCCAGCAGGCCGTTGATGCTCTGCTTTTACACGACGGCAGACGTCGCAATTAGCAATATACTGAGCAATTTCTCTCTTCATCCTAGTCCACCAGAACCTCTGGCGTAGGTCCTGATACATCTTGGTACTACCCGGATGAATGGTGAGAGGAGATTCATGAGCCTCCTTAAGGATCAACTGCCGTAGATGCTGGTTCTTGGGAACCACTAAACGGTTCTCAAAGTACACAACACCATGATCATTTGTGGAGAAACAACTAGCACCTCCGCTAGCAATGTTCTCCTTGATTTTAGATATTCCCTTATCTCGCTTTTGGGCAGCGATAATTTGATCCGTAAGAGTAGGTTTCGCCACCAGGGTGGAAAGAAATCCTTGAGGAACAATGTGGAGATTAAGTTTCCGAAATTCCTCATGGAGAAGCGGTTGACTTTGTTGTAACATCAGGTTGTTACAATAAGATTTACGACTTAGCGCATCAGCCATGACGTTGGCTTTCCCTGGGGTGTAAGTTATTCCTAAGTCGAAATCTGTGATCAACTCGACCCAACGTCTTTGCCTGAGATTCAAATCCGGTTGGGTGAAGATGTACTTCAGACTTTGGTGATCAGTGAATATTTCGCAACGATTACCAAGGAGGTAATGTCGCCAGGTTTTAAGTGCATAGACTACGGCTGCAAGCTCTAGATCATGAGTAGGATAATTCTCCTCATGTGGGTGCAATTGCCGTGAAGCGTAAGCAATTACGTGTCGGTCTTGCATGAGAATGCAACCTAGTCCTTGTCGCGAGGCGTCGCAGTAGATAACAAAGTCCTTCGAGAAGTCTGGCGGTACCAGTACGGGAGCAGAAGTCAGGCGTCTTTTCAGTTCCTGAAAGCTGTGCTCACATTGTGGAGTCCATTCGAACTTTTTATCTTTCTTGAGGAGTTCGGTTAGAGGTTTTGCAACTTTGGAGAAATTTTCGACAAAGCGACGGCAATAGCTCGCTAAGCCCAGAAAACTCCGAACTTGCTTGACCGATTCAGGTGGAGTCCAATCAAGGACGGCTTGAACTCGCTCAGGGTTAACAGCAATACCTTTACCAGATATTACATGACCCAGATAGGTCACTTCTGACAACCAAAATTCACATTTAGAAAATTTGGCATAAAGGCGATGCTCTCGAAGTTTCTTCAACACTAGCCTTAGATGTTCGGCATGTTCTTCCTCGTTCTTGGAGTAGATGAGTATATCATCGAGGTAAACCACGACGAATTTATCCAAATACTCCATGAAGATTGAGTTCATCAACCGAGAAAAAGTGGCTGGAGCGTTGGTTAAACCGAAGGACATGACGGTATACTCGTATTGGCCATAACGAGTAACAAAGGCCGTTTTAGGAATGTCCCCGTTCCTGATTTTGATTTGATGGTAGCCCAACCTCAAATCCATTTTGGAGAAGACTGAGGATCCAGCGAGCTGATCATACAGGTCGTTGATCCTGGGGAGCGGATATTTGTTCTTGATTGTGACCAAATTGACAGGTCGATAATCTACAACCATCCGGTCCGTACCATCCTTCTTCTTGACGAAGAGGACGGGGCAAGCCCACGGAGATGAACTAGGTCGGATGAAACCCTTTTTCAAGGACTCATCGAGTTGTTTCTTAAGCTCGGCTAGTTCTAGTGGTGCCATCTTATAAGGTCTTCTAGCAATCGGGACGGTTCCTGGAATAAGGTCTATTACGAACTCAACATCCCTGTCAGGTGGAACACCTGGCAATTCCTCTGGGAAGACATCCGGGAAGTCACGGACTACCGGAACGTCCTCAAGGTCTGGCAAAGGGCTGGCGTTAAGAGAAAATAACTGTCGCTTGGCTATTCGGGTCAAGACATTGACTATCTTCCCCGAAGGATGGGTGAGTTGAACAGTCCTAGAGAAGCAATCAATTTTGGCATGATGGGCTGACATCCAGTCCATACCCAAGATGATATTAATATCTGAAGATTTAAGAGCTATCAAAGAGGCAAGGAAAACAAGTCTATCGACTTGGATTTCATTTCCATGACTTACCCTGGAGGTTTGCCATCTAGAACCGGGAGTAGAAATTTCCATAGTGGATGGCATGTCACAGAATGCGGTGTTATGCAAACGAGCATAATTTTCGGATATGAAAGAATGAGAGGCTCCTGTATCGAAAAGAACAGATGCCGGGTGGCAATTAACAAGGAGCGTACCGAGAGCGACGTTGGGATCCTCTTGAGCTTCTTCGGCAGAGATACAGTTGACATGGCCACGTGTAGCGGTGGCCGGCTTGGCGTGGAACACTTTACCTGCCGGCTTGCCTCGTCCAACAGCTCTAGCAGATTGGTTGGGGTTGGTTTGGGGGCACTCGCGCATATAGTGGCCTGATTCCCCACACTTGAAACAAGTCACGGAACTGGTACGTGGAGGAGCACTGTTGGTTGGACCACCATAGGGCTTGGCTGGTGCAAACTGTTGAACGGGGCGAGGCGCCTGGAAGGATGGCCTCGGTGTGAACCTGGGTGGCAGGGCAGTGTTAGGCACCCACACGCGGCGCTTCTGAGGACCAGCACCGGATGAGGAACCCACGTCACGGCCATGCTTGCGTGTTGCGTCATAATCAGTCTGACCAGTCTCAGCACTGATGGCCTTGTTAACAAGCTTCTGAAAAGATGTGCACTCATGCAGACGGAGGTCGCGGCGAAGCTCAGGACTAAGTCCCTTACGGAACCTTGCTTGCTTCTTGGCATCAGTAGAAACTTCCTCAGTTGCATATCGTGCGAGGTTACCGAACTCCCTGCTGTAAGCATCCACAGAGAGTCGGCCTTGAGTGAAACTGCAAAATTCCTCACGTTTACGGTCCATGAGACCCTCCGGAATGTGATGTTCACGGAAAGCCTCGCTGAATTCAGCCCAAGTAGTGACATGGCCCGCTGGGCGCATAGCTCCATAATTCTCCCACCATAGACTGGCGGGGCCTTCAAGATGATATGCAGCAAAGGTGACCTTGTCAGCCTCAGCTACTAGCGCGGAACGCAGTTTGTGAGAAATACTGCGAAGCCAGTCATCAGCGTCGAGAGGCTCGACGGAGTGGTGGAACGTGGGTGGATGTAACTTGATGAAATCACTGAGTGACACCAAGTTATTTCTCTGATGGTGTGCTGTGTTCTGTTCAATACGCTCCAACAAACGGTTGGTCTCCCGCTTGTTTCTCTCGGCTTCCAGCATAACCTCGGCTAGGGAAGGAGGATGAGGCAGATTTGCATTCCTGACTTCACTGCCTTCGGCCTGCTCTTGAGGAGCAGGGTTATTGCGCGTGTTGACCATCCTAGGTAAACAAGACAATGATTTAGTCAGAATGATAAGATTCCGACATAGGATACAGAATGTAAGGAATAACTCGGAATGCAAGATGATCATTTGTATGACATGGTAGATACAGAAACTGCTTCTTTTATTCCATCGTCATACACACCATACAAGGTTTAGTACAAGACCAAACAAGGTACTATTACGGTGAAAAGAAGATTACATCTCATCAGAGGCACTCCGAGCTCCTATACATTATTTTTCTACACCTCCGGAAAGCGGTACAAACTAGGTCATATCCCACGAGTCACGCAGGACGATAGACGACACAGCTAGTACGAACTAGTGATACTACCACTAACTCAGGCCAATCCGTAGTAGTCCTCGTAGAAGTCACCTCCGTAGCCTGGAAGCTCAACATGATCATCCGGGAACAGACGATCTCGCGGAGCTTGTGGACCATAGGGGCTAGGATGAGGTCTTGGACCAACAGACGGTGGCCTGCGGGGACCGCGAGGTGGGGTGATGCCTCCTACATCACGCCAACCCATCACGTCTGGCAGAGCAGATCTCACAGGATAGAGATCGCGCATATCCGAATATCCAGCTTGCACCGCCGGTGCAAACCGAGTCAAAGTGGCCCAATGGTCAGCACGGGTATTGAAAAGCTCTAGCCTCAAGGCCCGATTTTCACGGTCCCTTATCCTCGAGCATCTCAGCAGTGGTGCGAGTCCGTGAATCCTCCTGAGTGGGGTCAGCATAGATAGCCTGGAGATACCCTTGTGCTCCCGGAAGTGATCCTGGCATATACCGGAAATCAGAGTCCCGAAATAGGCCAGTCCTGACTCGCATGATGGTCATCATAGAGTAGGCGGCATCCTGCACGGCCATCTCAATAGTAACCCCTAGTCCATAGGAGCAGTGAAGGGGCTCGGTGGATCCAGGATAAGATGGAAATATCCTGACAGTGCAGAGATACTGGCTTTGATTAAAGTCTCGAAATTGCTCTTCGACCGTGTACTCAGGATACCAACGGTATCCAGCCTCAGTCATTACCCTGACCAACATGGCAGTATGGCCGGGTACATCTAGGCATCGAGTCAGGCGAACCACTTGATTGAGGTCGCGAGTGGCCATCTGAAAGCACAACCATAATGCAAAGGCATTAGAATTTCTAGCAAAATTTCGACAGCATAACAGCTGTAAATGCTCAAAAAGGATTTTGAGACATTTGACAAAGGATTTCATACACACTCAACAACATCATATCAAAGTTCTGAGTCCATCCCAGCAACATAATGTGGTAGTAGAACCGAACTAGGCTTGTATCCATCAAACCTATAAGGTACTACTGAAAAGTAACACGTGAACCTGATAGAGAGAAAAGATCCTAATTCCTTAACCCCCGGTGGAAGGATAGACTGACTCAGATCAGAATGTCATAAGATAAAGGAGTAAAAAGAGCCTTACGTTCCAACCCACAAACAATTCCCCTACATATAACTAAAGAATTTCTAGACTCAGCATCGACCAGTTTGGCTTGGAGAACCTACAGGCAGTCCGGCTCTGATACCAACGCTGTCAGGACCCCGACTCGATGTCACATCGATCTAGCTGTAACACCTCATATCACTTTGCGGCCTCACGCACGGTATCCCCACGGGTGTCGCCTTACCTTTGCCCGGGACCGTTTGCGCCTTTTGGCTCACGTATATGATAGTGTCGCTAGCATCCATATGATAAGGAGCCCGGGCTGACATGACTAGTCGTAAACCCAAAGTGGCACAGACTTACAGGGACAGGCATCCATGACCCAGCTTCGAACGTGTCGGCCATCAGCAAGTGGGTCCGGGCTGTAGCACTGGGCTAGCAGGACTCCGGTAAACCGGGCTGTAGCGGGCTAACAGGACTCCGGTACTCAATGCGTGACATTTCCCTGAAGGGACAGACACAGGAACGAAGAAGGACACATGCCGGCCAGCCTAAGTGTTCCGGAGCAGTAGCAAGCTACCATGGCTCGGTGGAACACTAGGAGACATTTCCCGGTAAGAGAGGCTACTAAAGATAAACAACTAGATAGTCAGATCCCACACATACCAAGCATTTCAATCATACACACAATATGCTCGATATGTGCAAATACAACAAGGCATCACAACATGACTCTACGACACAAGCACTTTATTTAAGGCTCGAGGATCCATACATAACATACACATAGGTACGGGTCACACGACCCAGCATTCAAGTCATACAGTCATACAAACCAGCAGCGGAAGTAACTTGTCTGAGTACAGACAACTAGTAAAATAAAAGAGGCTTGGAAAGCCTAGCTATACTACGTGGTCCTTCACAAGCTCAGGATCACCACCTGGGCCTTAGCCTACTCATTGATGTCAACGTCTACGAAGAACCCATCAGAAGGGGTTGCAGCGTCTTCTGTAAAAATGTAAATTATAGCAACATGAGTACAAAGGTACTCAGCAAGACTTACATCAGATCCTACATACATGCACATTATCAAGAAGGGTTGGTGGAGTTGTTGCAGCAAGCCAGCTTTGACTCTTGGCTAGGCTATCCTACGAGACTCCAACTTGAAATGGTTTTGCGCACACGAGTCCACTACTCACCACTTCAATACACTACCGAGGATCCACCTCCGTCTTCCTACGGAAGAGCCATCCTCGGCACTCACACTTATCTTGAGGCTTTTAGTAGTTTCCATTTACTTGTCTATGAACTGTATAGGCAACCAAGTAGTCCTTTACCGCGGACGCGGCTATTCGAATAGATCATGATAACCCTGCAGGGGTGTACTTCTTCATACATGTTTCCACCACTTAGCGTCTGCACACGACATGTGCTCGGCAGACTTCAAGCGAAAGCCGACGTGGGTGTAGACCACGACCTACCTAAACACCTAAGTCTCTAGTCCAGGTTTATCGCCTATCCAGGTTCCATCCGCAGGGAGTCCGGCCGAGGTTTCCCATACGGCCCCGAACGATGTGTACAGGGTTCCGTGACACCTAACGGGTGCCCGGTATTCCCGGCCACGTACCTACCGCATCACAGCCCACCCCTACGGTCAGCGCTGTCCACGGCCTCCAGTAGGCTACAAACACCAGAAACTACTTGCAACTCCTGGACAGAGAACTAGGGTGAATAAGAAGTCGAGCGGGGTCATATTTCAGGGCCCAATGCATGGTAGTAGCTGTATCTTAAATCACACATACAGATCTCAGTGCTTAAGGTCGGCTTCAATGAAACAACCCACCATGTACTCCTACATGGCCTCTCATCGATACCTTTACCAAATCGTGTTCACCACACCACTCTCATTACCGACATAATCATTTCACTCCAGCCCATCACCCAGATGAACCAGACCTGACACGACTCTAAGCATAGCAGGCATAGCAAGGTAGGAACAACACACACATATGGCTCAATCAACTCCTACACATGCTAGTGGGTTTCATCTAGTTACTGTGGCAATGACAGGTCATGCAGAGGAAGTGGGTTCAACTACCGTAGCACACAGCAGTTTGAAACGCGTTGTCTTAATGCAGTAAGAGAGAGCAGGAGCGAGAACATGGGATTGTATCGATATGATCAAATAGTTGGTTGCTTGCCTGATGGTTCGATGCACTGATATGGTTCTTCGCTAGGGTAATCACGGTACTCCTCGGGGGCAGAACCTGCCGCAAAGAACATCGATACACAGCCATCACCAAACAATGTGCGACAATATGATGCATGCATGGAACATGGCAATATGAGTGTGTTGGGCTAATGCAACTAAGACCAGAAGGGTTTGAACCAATTTGAACCAAAGATTCAAATTTCAAACTCATACATGGCCCTTTAAAGTGTTTTATCTTGTTCTGCAATAAACATCAAGTTAACTTGTTTAATCATGCATGAAAGTAGTACAGATGGATAGATTGGATTTTTCTGATCATTTTTCATATATAACTTGTCTGATTTGGAGCTACAGATTAAAAGTTATGAATTTTTGAAGTTTAAACTATATTCTGGAATTTCCTATATTAGAATAAATCCAGAAAATCAATTACTGCGTCAGCCTGACGTCAGTGTGACATCAGCGGGTCAACGGGACACGGTCCGGGTCAAACCTGACAGTGGGTCCCGCTTGTCAGTGTGATTAGTTAAACTAAATTAATTTAAACTAATCCTATTTAGTTAACAGGGCTGGGCCCCACCTGTCATTGACTCATCGGAGTCAACCAGGGCCCACCCGCGGTCAAACCCAGGTCGGCTGCACCGGCGTTTAGCCGCCGGCGAGCCCGACGCGGCGGCGGAAGTGGTTTTGGCCGTTCCGGCAACCAAACGAGTCGCGGAGGCCATCGGAGTGGAGCTGAGGAGGAGCCGCAGCTCTTGGTGGAGTCCGTTGGGGTCGGGGTGGCCGGAGTTGGCGCCGACGACGACTTTGGCGGCCACCGGAGTTTGGCCGAGGGCGAACTTTACGCTAGAGGGGTCGGTGAGGTGCGGGGAGTAGCTGATTAGATGCTACGTGACGCGGTGAGCATGATGGACACCAGTTTGTGGCCGGAGGGTGACCGGGAGCACGTCGGCGACGAGCTCCGCGGCGGTGGGTGCGGTTGAGCTCTGGGAGGTTGCTACACGGCTCGGGAGCAAGAAAAGAAGGGAGGGGAAGATGGTTAAGCTCACGGGGAGTTCGACGAAGCACTTGGTGCGGCCGGGGACGGGCCGGAGCGACGACGGCGTTGAAGGGGATCTCCGGCGACGGCGGTTCGGTCGAGGTCGATGCGGTGGGCTCGGGCCTTGCGAGCGCTCGGGGCTCGGCTTGCTCGAAGGAGAGGAGGGTGGCGGAGCTCCTGGACAAGGCGGCACGGCGTGGGGTTGACGGAGGGCGTGACTACGGCGAGGGGGTGGCAGCGATGGCGTCGGCCATGGCGGGGGAGCGCGAGAGAGAGGAGTTGGGGGAGAATGGAGGTGTCCTGGAGGTTCACGGCGCGGTGTGGAGTTCATCCATCCAGCCCCGAGGCGAGGAGGTGAAGTAGAGCGATGGCCAGCTGCGTGGCGCGCGCTGCGGTCGCCGTCGGGCACCTGCCTGCCTGCCTGGCCGGCAAGCAGCTCGCTGGAGCGGCACTGGGCTGGGCCGGCAGGTGGGCCGGGTGCTGGGCGCCAGGTAAGTTTTCCTGTTACTCCCTGTTTTCTGTTTTTTTAATACTTCTGCAACTTTGTTGAATTATTAAAAATACTTAGGCAACTCCTAAAATCACCAAACTACTCCTGGTCCATAGTTGGATTATTTCCAACATGAAACATTTTAGTTTGGAGATATTTGAGCATTTGAATATTTTATATAATTTTAAATTCCCAAATTCAAATATTTATGATTTAATTCAAAGACCCTAAGGTGACCTAGGAAAATGTGCATCACTTTTGGCAGAGGTTCTGAACCAAGACAAAAATGATGGGCATTTTGGAAGGGCATTTCAGGTTCATTGAAAAAGTTCTTTAGTAAACCCTAGTTGGTTTCAGAGGGGGCTGGGGGTTCTGTCATCCCCATTTCAGGTTTCTGATGAAAGAATAGACATGATGCAACACTCTAATGCATGAACTAGCTAGGGTGTGACACATGAACTCACCAAGAACTGATTTTATTTCCTTTAAAATTGAATATTTAGATATGTGATTTTCTCCACTTTGTTCGAAATCTGTAGTTGCAACACTTAGTGGATATTGGCACCCTCCACCATAGAACGGGCCACCCATCTGACTGGGGCTAATCAATATTGCAAAGCTTCCCAATAACTGACGTTTACTTAGTATTCCTATATGTAAGTATGTTCTTTTAGGGTTCCCTTGTATTTGTGACGTAGCCGTTGATCATTGATCTTGTTTCAATAGCCTCGATGACAGGGTGGCTCGCAACTTGTTTTCTTAAGCCGCCTGCCATACGATGTTTAGTCGTAAATCGCATCTGACGCTGTTTATGCTTTAAATCATACTTAGGCTACTTGAACACATGTCGAGATCCAAATCCAAGGAACCGAATGTCTGCAACTGGGTTAATTCCAAGGTCTCGGATGTCATTATGCAGGATTACATAAGTCAGTGACTCTTGTATGCAAAGGAGGCCGCTGCCTGCCGGGTTCCAATGGGCGAGTGTCCCCCAACTCCCAAAGACGAGGAGGTCATCATCTTTACTGACCATCTGTTAAGGGGCTTTTCCCCACCCGGATAAAAATTCTTTAGAGATGTCCTCCACTTTTATGGTCTACACCCACAGGATCTTGGCCCTAATTCCATCGTGAATTTGTGCTAATTTCAAGTCATGCGTGAGGTATATTTGCAAGTAGAGTTGTCAGTGGCTCGTTTTTCTATGTTAACAAACAGTGTGAAACCACAAAGGGCCTTAGCCTAGAGCTCGGAGGAGTCTCATTCTAGAGGCGAAGGGATGCTAATTTCCCTACTGCTAAGCTGTCGAGTCACCCAAAGGGTTGCAATAAGACCTGGTTTTACTGTAAAAACACTACGCCAAAGGATGAAAATCCTTTACCAGGTTACTGTCCAGCCCGGCTTTCTCTTTCGGCGGCTTACCCCGGCTGGCCATCACCCGAGGAACGGGCACAAGTAAGTGGCCTTCGCTCAAAGGTGGGACCGTTGGTGGCCAACGGATTGACAGGAATTGACCTGGCATGTTGTTGGATCTCTTGGTAGATAATGCCCTTGAGCTGCCGCTCCAGCTTGATGCATGCTTATAGTGGTCAAATGACTGATCCTCAGTGGAGCAGCTCGACCAACTTTACTGAAGAGGAGGTTGATGAAGCAGTGAGGTCCTTGCTCAAGGTCCCTCCCATAGACAGCGGCAATTTCGGGCTAGCTCCATTTTGTACATCTAACCCGCCACCCCCTGTAAGTCTTTGGAAATGAGGTTAACCATAGCTTTCGTGTTCTTCAATCATGTGATCCTTTGATGTTTTTCTTGGCAGGAAGACGAACCTTTATGGAAAAAACAACCAATGGTGAAGAAAATGCCCACTAAGCGGCGTCAGGCTGTGGCGGGTTAAAACCCAAAACCCCAAAAGAAAGCCAAGACCGTCTCTGGTCTAGAGGCCTCTGAAGAGTCGCCTAAAGATGACCCGGGCCTTAATGAGTCGCCCCAAAATGATGATTTAGAGGTAAAACTTCTTTCCTTTGATCAACTCGTGATCCTCTGACTGCTTATAATATTCCTATTATTAATGCCTTTCCTAGGACGACGCTGGTGAGAGCCGAGCCGAAGATGTTGAGGTAATCTCCATCTCATCTAAATCAGATGTTCATGTTCCTAGAGAGCTGAGAAAGGCAGTGAGAAAGGTGTCTTTTTCCAATCCACTTGCTTATTTGGACCATGATTTCTTAATGAAGAAAATGCAGCATGCAAGCTCATCTTGGCAAGGAGCAGGTGGCGACTCTGGTACTTCAATGGGCGGCTTAGATTCTGCACCAAATCCTGGCAAACGTGCCAATGAGGTGCCTCATAGTCCAACCCCTTCTTACGCCCGAGCTGGCTTATTTAAACTACCTCTTAACTCATCTGATTCGGGCTATCAGGAGTCGGCATTGACGTCAGAGGACTCATCAGGGTCCCTGTTGGCTCCAATGATTATCAAGCTAGGGTAAGTTTGCGTGTGATCAAGCCGTTTTTCTTTGACCATGTTTGGAATGTTGGTTAACACTATTGTACACCTTATGTAATTGTAGGGCCAAGGCAAAGAAGAAGAAATTTGGCGAGTCTGGCTCGGCATCAGAGCCGCTCGTGACTCATGAAGAAAATGCCAAGGACCAAAACAAGGAGACTCATGAAATTGCAGAGCAGGATAACCCGCCACCAGTTGATGATGCGGACATGCAGGCAGAAGATATCGACAATCAACCGGAAGTTAACCCGTCATCTCCTACTTGTGAGCTGAAGTCAAAATCGGCGGCTGATGAAGCAACCATGTCTCCTCTCCAGGATGACCTTATCATTACAAGGACGGAGTTCAAAACTCCTGAGCCATCACAAGCTTTGGCCAAAGTGCAACTCAAGGGCGAGTCACAAGTGTCGGCCAAAGGGGAAGAAAAACTTGAGCTACCAAACTTGGAAGAGCTGAACGCCGCTGAACTTCACGAGACTTAGTTGACTCGGTTGTCTGAGAGCCGGAATATGGAAGCTAGCATGGTCAACATGCTGATAAGGAAATATGAGGTATATCTTTCATCTTGAGAATTCACCTCTTAGATGTTCATATCTTTAATAGCCGCCCAATCCTGAATGCGAAACATTATCGATTCATATGCAGGGTTGTAAAAACATAGTTGTTAGACATGTGTAGCTCCCAAGGGCCGGCTTTATTCTCTGAACCAGCCGGGTTTTGCTTAAATATACTCTCTTGGTATGGTAAATCTGATATTCCGACAAGGGCAGAGTTATCATGCTAATATAGGCTAGCTCTTATTGTTGATACACAAAAACTCGATTGTGCATTAGCCCCCAAGTGCCATATAGAGTACTAGTAGTCTGTTTGGGACTTTCCCATGTAATCTTTATGTGAATAGGAGTTTCTGACTGAAGCACAAGGCAAACTGACCAGCTGCCAGGAAAACCTCAAGGAGGAGCAAAAACTAAGGGCGGATGCCGAAGCAACCTCTGCTGATCGAGAAAAAGCAGTACCAGTGGCGGATGAAAAACTAAAGGCCCAGCTTGCAGAACATGAGAAAGAGAAAATAACTCTGAAAAAACGTGCCCAAGACGCAGAAGGGCGAGTCAAATGTGTGGTGGACGAGCTTGCTGGATTGAAGAGGCAGATCTTCGAAATGATTCAAGCCATATTTGGTAAGTAGCCATATCCTTGTAATTGTAATTGTCATAGTGATATGATGAAGAAGAAAACTCACTGAGCATCCTTCCTTTGGTAGGTAAGAGAAGTTTGAGCCTGAAAAGGGAACCTCTTGTGCAATTGAAGGCGGCTTATACCCTCCTTGAGCAGTTATATACTGGAAGTCTATGTACCATCCGCTATATAGTAGGTGCAGCAGATATGCCAAAGACCCTCAAGGAGACGCTCAACATGTTATCAACATTGCCGAGTCAAGTGGGAGAACTGAAAAAATCGTCAGCACGTTCAGCCGCCATGTATGCGCTGACCCGGTACAAAGCCCATAATGAAGACATGGATGTATTGGAATTAGCTGACAATTTTCCAGAACTCAACTCTGACGGTAAAGCATTCACTAGGGACGATTACACCCGCCTACGAAAAGAGACCCGATCTGTGGCCACCAAACTCGCACAAGAAGTGAATTTGCATAGCTACCAGGAGGGTTTTGATGAGGCGGGTAAACGCATAGAGCAATCCAGCTTCAAGACTGTCAGCCTGATCCCTGTCGGACATCAGGACTGTTTTGCTTCGGACGTTGACCCCTCCGATCTTATTGAAGAGGGTGATTTCTTTGAAGCTTTGTCAACCATTGATTTGGATATTGATGATGTTCAGATCGTTGAAGCAATAAAGACGACGCAGGGTGAAGAACATGAAGGAAATATGCCCTAGAGGCAAGAGTAAAGTTGTTATTTATATTTCCTTATATCATGATAAATGTTTATTACTCATGCTAGAATTGTATTAAATGGAAACTTAGTATATTTGTGAATACATAGACAAACAGAGTGTCACTAGTATGCCTCTATTTGACTAGCTCGTTAATCAAAGATGGTTAAGTTTCCTAACCATAGACATAAGTTGTCATTTGATGAACGAGATCACATCAATAGAGAATGATGTGATTGACTGGACCCATCCGTTAGCTTAGCACTATGATCGTTTAGTTTATTGCTATTGCTTTCTTCATGACTTATACATGTTCCTATGACTATGAGATTATGCAACTCCCGAATACCGGAGGAACACTTAGTGTGCTATCAAACATCACAACGTAACTGGGTGACTATAAAGATGCTCTATAGGTGTCTCCAATGGTGTTTGCTAAGTTGGCATAAATCGAGATTAGGATTTGTCACTTTGTGTATCAGAGAGCTATCTCTGGGCCCTATCGGTAATGCACATCGCTATAATCCTTGCAAGAAATGTGACTAATGAGTTAATTGCAGGATGTTGCATTACGGAACGAGTAAAGAGACTTTCCAGTAACGAGATTGAACTAGGTATTGAGATACCGACGATCGAATCTCGGGCAAGCGACATACCGATGATAAAGGGAACAACGTATGCTATTATGCGGTTTGACCGATAAAGGTCTTCGTAGAATATGTAGGAACCAATATGAGCATTCAGGTTCTGCTATTGGTTATTGACCGGAGATGAGTCTCGGTCATGTCTACATAGTTCTCGAACCCGTAGGCTCCGCGCGCTTAACGTTCGATGACGATCGGTATTATGAGTTTATGTGTTTTGATGTACTGATGGTAGTTCGGAGCCCGGATGTCATCACGGACATGACGAGGAGTCTCAAAATGGTCGAGAAATAAAGATTGATCTATTGGATGATGTTATTCGGACACCGGATGAGTTCTGAGGTCACCGGATAAATATCAGAGTGCTAGGGGGGTTATCAGAAACCCCGAGGGAACTAATGGGCCAACATGGGCCTTGTGAGAGAGAGGAGAGGGCCCTAGGGCTGCCCCCCCCCCCACTTGAGGAGTCCAAATTGGACTAGGAGGGGCGGCTCCCCCTCCCTTTCCTTCTCCCTCTCTCCCTCTCCCTCCTTCCCCCTCTCTTCCCTTGTTGGAAACCTACTAGGAAAAGGATTCCTATTCCAAGTAGGAATCCTACTTGGGGAGCGCCCCATGAGGGCCGGCCGGCCTCCCCCCTTGCTCCTTTATATACGAGGGCAGGGGCACCCTAGGACACACAAGTTGACAGTTGTCTTAGCCGTGTGCGGTGCCCCCCTCCAGAGATTTCCACCTCGGTCATATCGTTGTAGTGCTTAGGCGAAGCCCTGCGTCGGTAACTTCATCATCACCGTCATCACGCCATCGTGCTAACACAACTCTCCCTCGTCCTCAACTGGATCAAGAGTATGAGGGACGTCATCGAGCTGAACGTATGCAGATCGCGGAGTTGCCGCGCGTTCGATACTTGATCGGTTGGATCGCAAAGACGTTCGACTACATCAACCGCGTTACTTAACGCTTCCTCTTTCGGTCTACGAGGGTACATGGACACACTCTCCCCTCTCGTTGCTATGCATCTCCTAGATAGATCTTGCGTGATCGAAGGTTTTTTTTTTTGAAATACTGCGTTCCCCAACAGTGGCATCCAAGCCAGATCTACACGTAGATGTTATATGCACGAGTAGAACACAAAGGAGTTGTGGGCGTCTGTATATACATATTGCTTGCCGTCACTAGTTGATTCTTGATTCAGCGGTATTGTTGGATGAAGCGGCTTGGACCGACATTACGCGTACGCTTACGCGAGACTAGTTGTACCGACGTGCTTTGCACACAGGTGGCTAGTGGGTGTCTATTTCTCCAACTTTAGTTGAATCGGTTTCAATGAACAGGGTTCTTTTTGAAGATCAAAAAGCAATCACTATACTTCGTTGTGGTTTGTATGCGTAGGTAAGAACGGTTCTTGATAGAAGCCCATAGCAGCCACGTAAAACTTGCAACAACAAAGTAGAGGATGTCTAACTTGTTTTGCAGGGCATGTTGTGATGTGATATGGTCAAGACATGATTATATAAATTGTTGTATGAGATGATCATGTTTTGTAACACAGTTATCGGCAACTGGCAGGAGCCATATGGTTGTTGCTTTATTGTATGAAATGCAATCACCATGTAATTGCTTTACTTTATCACTAAGCGGTAGCGATAGTCATGGAAGCAATAGTTGGCAAGACGACAATGATGCTTCGATGGAGATCAAGGTGTCAACCGGTGACGACGGTGATCATGACAGTGCTTTGGAGATGGAGATCAAAAGGCACAAGATGATGATGGCCATATCATATCACTTATTTGATTGCATGTGATGTTTATCCTTTATGCATCTTATTTTGCTTAGTACGGTGGTATCATTATAAGATGATCTCTCACTAAATTTCAAGGTACAAGTGTTCTCCGTGAGTATGCACCGTTGTTATAGTTCGTCGTGCCGAGACACCACGTGATGATCGGGTGTGATAAGCTCTACGTTCACATACAATAGGTGCAAGCCAGTTTTGCACAAGCAGAATACTCGGGTTAAACATGACGAGCCTAGCATATGCAGATATGGCCTCAGAACACTGAGACCGAAAGGTCGGTCATGAATCATATAGTAGATATGATCAACATAGTGATGTTCACCATTGAAAACTACTCCATCTGACGTGATGATTGGACATGGTTTAGTTCATATGGATCACGTGATCACTTAGATGATTAGAGGGATGTCTATCTAAGTGGGAGTTCTTTAGTAATATGATTAAATTGAACCTTAATTT
The DNA here is from genome assembly GCF_018294505.1 of Triticum aestivum. Classification (NCBI taxonomy): domain Eukaryota; kingdom Viridiplantae; phylum Streptophyta; class Magnoliopsida; order Poales; family Poaceae; genus Triticum; species Triticum aestivum. Next base: position 153,884,519 of record NC_057794.1, on the reverse strand, counting down.
ATCATGAACTTAGTACCTAATAGTATTTTGCATGTCTATGTTGTTGTAGATAAATGGCCCGTGCTATTGTTCCGTTTAATTTTAATGCGTTCCTAGAGAAAGCTAAGTTGAAACGTGATGGTATCAATTATACGGACTGGGTCCGTAACTTGAGGATTATCTTCATTGCTGCACAGAAGAATTACGTCCTGGAAGCACCGCTGGGTGACAAGCCTGCTGCAGATGTTGCTGACGACGTTAAGAACGTCTGGCAAAGCAAAGCTGATGACTACTCGATAGTTCAGTGTGACATGCTTTATGGCTTAGAACCGGGACTTCAACGACATTTTGAACGTCATGGCGCATATGAGATGTTCCAGGAGTTGAAGTTAATATTTCGAGCAAATGCCCATATTTGGAGATATGAAGTCTCCAATAAGTTCTATAGCTACAAAATGGAGGAGAATAGTTCTGTCACTGAACATATACTCAAAATGTCTGGGTACCACAATCACTTGACTCAGCTGGGAGTTAATATTCCGCTTGATAGTGTCATTGACAGAGTTCTTCAATCACTGCCACCAAGCTACAAAAGCTTCGTGATGAACTATAATATGCAAGGGATGGATAAGACAATTCCCGAGCTCTTCGTAATGCTAAAGGCTGCGGAGGTAGAAATCAAGAAGGAGCATCAAGTGTTGATGGTCAACAAGACCACCAGTTTCAAGAAGAAGGGCAAAAGGAAGAAGGGGAACTTCAAGAAGAACAACAAGCAAGTTGTTCCTCAAGTGAAGAAACCCAAGTCTGGACCTAAGCATGAGACTGAGTGCTTCTACTGCAAAGGGACTGGTCACTGGAAGCGAAACTGCCCCAAGTATTTAGCGGAGAAGAAGGATGGCAAAGTTAAAGGTATATTTGATATACATGTTATTGATGTGTACCTTACTAATGCTCGCAGTAGCGCCTGGGTATTTGATACTAATTCTATTGCTAATATTTGCAACTCAAAATAGGGGCTACGGGTTAAGCGAAGATTGACTAAGGACGAGGTGACGATGCGCATGGGAAACGGTTCCAAAGTCGATGTGATCGCCGTCGGCACGCTACCTCTACATCTACCTTCGGGGTTAGTTTTAAACCTGAATAATTGTTATTTGGAACCAGCGTTAAGCATGAACATTATATCTGGATCTTGTTTGATGCAAGATGGTTATTCATTTAAATCAGAGAATAATGGTTGTTCTATTTATATGAGTAATATCTTTTATGGCCATGCACCCCTAATGAGTGGTCTATTTTTACTAAATCTTGATAGTAGTGATACACATATTCATAGTATTGAAGCCAAAAGATATAAGTTTAATAATGATAGTGCAACTTATTTGTGGCACTGCCGTTTAGGTCATATTGGTGTAAAGCGCATGAAGAAACTCCATGTTGATGGATTTTTGGAATCACTTGATTATGAATCACTTGATGCTTCTGAACCATGCCTCATGGGCAAGATGACTAAGACTCCATTCTCCGAAACAATGGAACGAGCAACAAACTTGTTGGAAATAATACATACTGATGTATGTGGTCCGATGAGTGTTGATACTCGTGGCGGGTATCGTTATTTTCTGACCTTCACAGATGATTTGAGCAGATATGGGTATATCTACTTGATGAAGCATAAGTTTCAAACATTTGAAAATTTCAAAGAATTTCAGAGTGAAGTGGAAAATCATCATAACAAGAAAATAAAGTTTCTACGATAAAATCATGGAGGAGAATATTTGATTTACGAGTTTGGTCTTCATTTGAAACAATGCAGAATAGTTTCGCAACTCACGCCACCTGGAAACCACAGCGTAGTTGTGATGGCCTGGCTTATTAGGGATGATAGACTACTCATATCAATAAGGAATTCCTTCTTTTCCGGGAGCCCATTTGGATAGAACTCCAAAGTTAAGCGTGCTCAGCTTGGAGTAGTGTCAGGACGGGTGACCGACCGGGAAGTTGCTCCCGGGTGCGCACGAGTGAGGACAAAGTGCGCAGAAAAGACTAGTATTGATCTGTGGGGCCAGTCTAGATCCCGCCAAGAGAAACGACCACCGGCGGGTGTGTCCGGGGCGTTACAAGTTGGTATCAGAGCCAACCCTCACGGTTACACGGATGTTTGCGGACAGGTGTGCGGTCATGTTGTTCATGATGTTTGTGACCCATCGTGGCACACGGCATGGTACATGTACCGGACTGGAAGCACAGACATATGTGCCAAGAGGGAACGTTCCTGTCGCCCGACGAGGACGTCGGTTCCTCTGAGTGGGAGTGTGTGTGATGGCCTGGCTAATTAGGGATGATAGACTACTCATATCAATAAGGAATTCCTTCTTTTCCGGGAGCCCATTCGGATAGAACTCCAAAGTTAAGCATGCTCAGCTTGGAGTAGTGTCAGGATGGGTGATCGACCGGGAAGTTGCTCCCGGGTGCACACGAGTGAGGACAAAATGCGCAGAAAAGACTAGTATTGATCTATGGGGCCAGTCTAGATCCCGCCAAGAGTAACGACCACCAGCGGGTGTGTCCGGGGTGCTACAGTAATGGTGTGTTCGAACATTGTAACCGCACTTTATTAGATATGGTGCGATCTATGATGTCTCTTATTGATTTACCGCTATCGTTTTGGGGTTATGCTTTATAGACGGATGCATTCACGTTAAATAGGGCACCATCGAAATCCGTTGAGACGACACCTTATGAATTGTGGTTTGGCAAGAAACCCAAGTTGTCGTTTCTTAAAGTTTGGGGTTGCGATGCTTATGTGAAAAAGCTTCAACCTGATAAGCTCGAACCCAAATTAGAGAAATGTGTCTTTATAGGATACCCAAAAGAGACTGTTGGGTACACCTTCTATCACAGATCCGAAGGCAACATATTCGTTGCTAAGAATGGATCCTTTCTAGAGAAGGAGTTTCTCTCGAAAGAAGTGAGTGGGAAGAAAGTAGAACTTGATGAGGTAACTGTACCTTCTCCCTTATTGGGAAGTAGTTCATCACAGGAATCACTTCCAGTGATTCCTACACCAATTAGTGAGTAAGTTAATGATGTTGATCATGAAACTTTTGATCAAGTTACTACCAAACCTCGTAGGTCAACCAGAGAAAGATCCGCACCAGAGTGGTACGGTAATCCTAATCTGGAGGTCATGTTACTTGACCATGATGAACCTACGGACTATGAGGAAGCGATGATGAGCCCAGATTCCGCAAAATGGCTTGAGGCCATGAAATCTGAGATGGGATCCATGTATGAGAAGAAATTGTGGACTTTGGTTGACTTGCCCGATGATCGGCAAGCCATAGAGAATAAATGGATCTTCAAGAAGAAGACTGACGCTGATGGTAATGCTACTGTCTACAAAGCACGGCTTGTTGCGAAAAGTTTTCGACAAGTTCAAGGAGTTGACTACGATGAGACCTTCTCACCCGCAGCGATGCTTAAGTCCGTCCGAATCATGTTAGCAATTGCTGCATTTTATGATTATGAAATTTGGCAAATGGATGTCAAAACTACATTCCTTAATGGATATCTTAAAGAAGAATTGTATATGATGCAACCAGAAGGTTTTGTCGATCCAAAAGGTGCTAACAAAGTGTGTAAGCTCCAGCGATCCATTTATGGACTGGTGCAAGCATCTCGGAGTTGGAATATACGCTTTGATAGTGTGATCAAAGCATATGGTTTTATACAGCCTTTTGGAGAAGCCTGTATTTACAAGAAAGTGAGTGGGTGAGGGAGTCCTGGACTAAGGGGTCCTCGGGCGTTCGGCCTGTTATCCATGGGCCGGACTGATGGGCTGTGAAGATATGAAGATCGAAGACTATACCCGTGTCCGGATTGGACTCTCCTTGGTGTGGAAGGCAAGCTTGGCGACCAACTATGAAGACTCTATCTTATGTAACCGACTCTATGTAACCCTATATCCCCTCGGTGTCTATATAATTCGGAGGGTGTAGTCCGGAAAGGGGACACTCATTACCATAGTCATATAGGCTAGGCTTCTAGGGTTTAGCCATTATGATCTCGTGGTAGATCAACTATTGTAATACTCATATTCATCAAGATCAATCAAGCAGGACGTAGGGTATTACCTCCATAGAGAGGGCCTGAACCTGGGTAAACATTGTGTCCCCTGTCTCCTACAACCATCGATCCTAGACACACAGTTCGGAACCCCCTTCCCGGATACGCCGATTTTGACACCGACATTGGTGCTTTCATTGAGAGTTCCACTGTGCCATCGACAAAAGGTTCAATGGCCCCCTCGATCGTCTGTAGCGACGTTGTCCAAGGAGAAACCTTCCTCCCCGGACAGATTTTTTATTCGGTGGCTTTGTACTGCGGGCCAACTCGTTTGGCCATCTGGAGTAGATCAATAGCTACGCCCCTAGCCACCAGGTCAGATTTGGAAGCTTAAACTACGTTGCGGATATCCGTGGAGACTTGATCTTCATTGGATTTGAGACCACGACAGTTGCTCCCCCTCGCTCCGATGAACATGACTTAAATCTGTCATCGGACCACATCCAGGAGATGGTTCTTGTAACTGCTATGGCCTTAGATATGGAGCAGATTGCACCATCTGAAGCCACAGAGTCCGCAGCGTTGGAGCCGCACACAGACTCAACACCTGGGAATACCTACGTTAATGGAGTTCCAGACTCGTTTCCGGCTATAAATTCCGAACCGCGTACGCCTGCACGCACCGAGCTGGATCGGTCATCGATCTTCGAGTTCAGCGCCGCAGATGTCTTCCAACACTCTCCCTTGGGCGATGTGCTAAATTCATTAAGAAACATGTCCTTGGCGGGGGACTCACAGCCGAACTATGTCCCGTTCGAGCTAGAGGCTGATGGTGGGCAATTTCGCTTCCTACCCGCCACCCACTTCGTAGCCACTGTCGAGGACTTAAACGACGTGCTTGACTATGACTCCGAAGACATCGACGGTATGGACGACGAAGCTAAAATGGAGCAAGGCCAATACCCGCCATTCACTGGACGTTGGACGGCCACCTCTTCGTACGATGTGTACATGGTTGACACACCTAAAAAAGCTAGCGACGATGACAAAGAAGATCCAGATGTGAATAAACCTTCTGAGACACAGTCCAAGCGTCGGCGCCCTAATCACCGCTCTAAGCCACGTCGCTCAAACGATGGCAACACTGGCACCGGAGAAAATAGTACTCCGGACAATGCCGAAAACAATGGAGACCCTGTTGGAGCAACATCCGAACAGGAGGAACACGACAACGGGCAAGTTAACCCTGATAAACAGGCCATGCCTAGTGACCCGGATGACGATAGTTATCATCCACTCTTCGAGGATGCGGAGAGCCTCGGCAACGAGGATTTCATCATGCCTGAGGCACCTCTCGAGCATGAGCGCTTCAAGCGCTAGCTAATAGCTATTGCGAGAATCCTGAAGAAAAAGTAGCAGCAGCTTCAAGCCGACAAAGACCTACTCATTGACAGATGGACCGATGTCCTGGCAGCCGAAGAATACGGCCTCAAGCGTCCAGCCAAGAGTAACCTGAAGCGCAGACTGCTACCTCAGTTTGATGAGGAGGCGCCGGAGCCCATACCTCCCTCGCGCAATGCAGAACGACCACCACGTGGTCGGGACATTGCGGCGGACCGACCTCCCCGCGGTCGGGATAAAACGGCAACTCAGGCCGAACAACAGCCCGCCCCACCGCCTCGTAAAAACAGAGACAAAACAGCTCGGCACTATACATACGACCTTCTGCAGGACCTGGATAGCAGAGCAGGATACACCAGATCAATCTACGGATCGCGAGGACGCTTTCCGACTCGGGATGACGACTACCTATTCGGACATGACAACCCTAGTCCCGCCCGGGTCGTTAACCGCACATCGGAGGCGCGCCGCGACGCGGCCTGATATAGAGGCGCCGCACACCCTCTTTGCTTCATAGATAATGTACTGGATCATGAATTCCCCGAGGGGTTCAAGCCCGTCAATATTGAATCATACAACGAAACAACCGATCCCGCAGTATGGATCGAAGACTTTATTCTCCACATCCATATGGCCCGAGGAGACGATCTCCACACCATCAAATACCTGCCACTAAAACTAAAAGGGCCAGGTAGACACTGGTTAAATAGCCTGCCTGAAAATTCCGTTGGTAGCTGGGAGGACTTGGAAGAAGCTTTTCTTGACAACTTCCAAGCCACTTATGTCCAGCCACCAGACGCCGATGACTTAAGTCATATAGTTCAACAACCTGGAGAATCAGATAGAACAAGGTTGTCAGAATCGTGATTTTGAATCGGATCTGAGCTTCGATGGTAGGATCGTAAATCATAGAATCTTCACTATCAGGATCGTAGAAACGTAGATTCTAAGAACTAAAGTCGTAGAATCATAGGGGTTAGTTTGGATCGTAAAGTCGTAGAATCATCTAACAGAATCGTGATTCTAACAACCTTGAGATAGAAAATTCTGGACTAGGTTCCTAACCAAAAAGAACCAGATCATTGACTATACGGATGCCGAAGCCTTAGCGGCCTTCAAACACAGCATCCATGACGAATGGCTCGCCCGCCACCTCGGCTAAGAAAAGCCGAAACCCATGGCAGCCCTCACGGCACTCATGACCCGCTTTTGCGCGGGTGAGGATAGTTGGTTGGCTCGTAGCAAAACCACAGCCGGCGAGGCAGGCCCCTCCGAGGCCAAAAACAGCGCCAGCAAGCTCCGGTGCAATAGACACAAACGCCGAAGCAATGGCAATAACACCGATGATACCACCGTTAACGCCGGATTCAGCGGCTCCAAGTTCGGCCAGCGGAAGAAGCCCTACAAAAGGAACAGTGAGTGACCATCCAACTTGGACCACATACTCGATCGCCCATGCCAGATACATGGAACCCCAGACAAACAAGCCAATCATACCAACAAAGATTGTTGGGTTTTTAAATAGGCTGGCAAGTTAAATGCCGAGAACAAGGAAAAGGGATCACAAAGCGAGGACGATGACGAGGAGCCCCGGCAGCCGAACACCGGGGGGCAGAAGAAATTTCCCCCTCAAGTCAAAACGGTGAACATGATATATGCTACACACATCCCCAAAAGGGAGCGCAAGCGCGCACTCAGGGACGTCTATGCGGTAGAGCCAGTTGCCCCAAAATTTAACCCATGGTCGTCATTCCCAATCACATTTGATCATCGAGATCACCCAACTAGCATATGTCATGGCGGTTCGGCCGCACTGGTCCTCAACCCAATCATCGATGGATTTCACCTAACACGAGTCCTAATGGACGGTGGCAGTAGCCTCAACCTGCTCTATCAGGATACAGTGCACAAGATGGTCATTAACCCCTCACGAATCAAACCCACAAAGACCACCTTTAAAGGAGTCATACCAGGCGTAGAGGCCCGTTGTACAGGCTCAATCACGCTGGAAGTGGTCTTCGGTTCTCCGGACAACTTCTGAAGCAAAGAGTTAATCTTCGATACCGTCCCCTTCCGCAGCGGTTACCACGCACTGCTCGAATGAACCGCGTTCGCTAGATTCAACACGGTGCCACACTATGCTTATCTCAAGCTCAAGATGCCCGATCCACGCGGCGTCATAACAATCAATGGAAACACTGAACGCTCCCTCCGAACAGAGGAGCACACAGCCGCCCTAGCAGCAGAGGTACAGAGCGCCCTTCTCAAGCAGAACTATAATCCGGCTGCCGAGCCCCTGGACATCACTAAGAGGGTATGGACCACACTGCAACAGGACAGTTCGGCTCGTCAAGAGCTTAATTAGCAATTCGGCCTCTGTCCCAGTCCCGATGAGGTAGCGGTATCAGTACCACGCGTACATAATTACGCACTCAAAATCCCATGGGAATCGACGGAGGCACAGCAAGCTTGTAGTCCACATTTCGGCTACACCGGCCCCGGACTCACTCGTATTTTCACTATCTCCTTTTTTTTCTTTTCAGGACCCTTTTATACAGGCCTCCTTCGATGGCCTGATTACCGGTCCTGTCAAAAGGACAAGTACACCAGATTGGCACAGAGCACAGGCATACAGGGGATGCCCTAGAGGACAATCCAACGACTACTCTACCTGTTTTTCAGTACCCAGATGAAGCTCTCCTTTGGTTCTGGCACGTTAAAATAGTCGATCGCTTACGCATTATTTGTATAAATGCGCCTTGACGCATTAACCCAACTATAGTGGAAACAGTTTGCGGCCCAAGTTAAGGGGCCCCAGATACTACCTCTTCTCTCTTTTTGTTTTCCTTTGCCATTAATTACTTATATTCTTGCACCCATGCACCTTGGCACGTTTAATATTCGCCAGGGGCTCCCTATCGCCCCATAACACGGCAACAAAGTCCGAACACTTCTTATATATAAGTTTGGCACCCCGAATTTAGCATTATATGCATTGGCTCCGAATCATGTCTTTAGTCAATAGTTGGGTTGCCCGGCTCCTGTGCTTGCTACCCTACGTTCCGCTACATCGGCTAGGGTAGTAAAGGGAGAACTAATGCGGTTGTGCCCTGGTCTAAACTGGATAAGCACCTCAGTAGAGAAAGCCGAAAACTGACTATCATGATGCGGCGAGAGCCGGTCAGCTGTTCGGAGGTCTCAAATCATTGGAGATTTTTTTCCCGCATTTCGCGAAGGATCGGTACTTCCCAATTAGACGATGACAGCACTCTGGTTCGTATACCAGGGGCTGCACCCATGTTTTATTATAAAACTCCTATGGCTAAGTGAGCGCGTTTAAGCCGTATTGTCTGATTGCCTGGTTCGTTGTGCTAAACAACTCCTTCAAGGACCATATAATTGGATCAAGATTGTTTAGATTCCATCCCGAACACCTTTGTACTACCTACGTGAGGGCAGAAGCCGACGACTGGCCAACCCTCAGGTTTCATACAACACGGCTGCACAGGAGGAAACAATCAAAACATAATAAAAATTATATTACAAAGAGGATTTGTTTTCATCATACAAGGAAAAATACGAATGTATTCATTCGAAAATAATGTCATGCCCGCACTGCGTTGCTACAAGTCGAGATCCCTCCAGGACATCCGCAAAATATCGCTCGGGTGTGCGGTGCTCCTTGCCCTCCGGCGGCCCCCTGGCCACCTCGACGGCGTCCATTTTCGCCCACCACATCTTGCAACGAGCGAAGGCCATGCGGGCACCCTCGATGCAGACTGATCGCTTGACGATGTCTAGCCGCGGACAAGCCTCCACCACCCGCTTCACGTGGCCAAAATAACTGCTAGGTATAGCTTCGGCTGGCCATAGTCGGATTATTAAATCCTTCATGGCCAGTTCGGCCACCCTGTGCAGCTCGACCAAGTATTTCAGTTGATCAACAAAGGGCACCGGATGTTCTGGCACATCATACTGCGACCAGGACAGCTTCTCTATGGAATTCCCTTGCCTGGCTCAGAAGAACTCCGCAGCATCGGACACACTGCATGGTAGATCCGCAAAAGCCCCTGGGCAACTCCGAATCCGGGTTAGTAAAAGGTACTTCTTCTCCGCATACTTGCTTTGCATGGTAAAATCCTTACCCGTTGTGATCTTCTTGGCCTCCTAGATCTCCTGGAGAACGTCCCGGGCTTCATTCCGTGCGGCCTCTGCGCTCTGGCGAGCCTTGGTAAGTTCGGCTTCTCGAGTCGACGCCTCGCCATCCAAAGCTTCACACTTCTTCATCGTGTCCTGGAGCTCCTGCTGGACCTCGCCGACCCAGGCCTTGAGCTTCTTACGGGTGGCTTGCTGCTGGACAGCCTTCCCCTCGGCTTCCGTCAGGGCATTTCTCAAGGCCTCGACCTCGGTCACCGCCCCTACACATATTATGACATTCCGGTCAACACTAACCGCTTACTCTTTTCAAATACACAGCAAGTCGTTACTCACCTTGCTTCTCGTGAAGCTGAATCTTCACCTCGCCGAGCTCGTTCTCGGTCCGCTCCAACCTCTGCTTCAGTTCAGAGACTTCGGCAGCATGCTAGGTCGCGGCCAACAGCGACGCCTGCTTATTCATATATATCATATTAGTTTCCTACAAAGGGTTGATCCTTTGTCTGGCCTTTGTTTCCGAACACCGGACAGTGTCTCAGGGGCTACCATTAGCACGGGGTGTTCTCTTTCTACGTGACTTACCTCAAAACCCGTCAACAGATTGTTGCAGGCCTTGTTTAGTCCGCTCTTGATGGACTGAACCTTCTCGATCACCTTACCCATAAGGATACGGTGCTCGTCCACAATGGAGGCGCCTTGTAGGGCCTTCATCAGGTTATCCGGCGCCCTTGGTTGGACAGGGGCCATCGATGGAATTGGCATGCCCCCCTCCTTCGAAGGAAGGTGCACGCCGGATCCCGGGGCCGTATCGGTCCCCGGAATCACATTCAGCTGAGGGCGGAACTCCATGGGGATCCGCTCTCCCATGTGTCCGGCAGCGGAGGTATCGCCTTGCGGCGCCTCCTGGACAGCATCCTGGGGTCCTCCCCGGCTCGGAGCGGTCCTCCGGGACAACACTTCGGTGTCGTCCTTGGCCCCGGGGGAATAAGCGGTCGGCAGTGACATGCTGGCCATTTCCACGGGATCCAACGAACCTCTAGATGAGGATCGCTGGATGCTATCATGGGCCGGACTGCAATAGCACGATTAACCATGTCAAAACAATAAAAAGGAGAGGTTGGGTATCCGTGAGTCTAGTACTTATGATGCGGCCTGAGGTTTAGTACGGGGGCATCGCTCCGGACTGCTGTCAATGTCCCACGCGGTGTTGACCGCAAGGGAGCCCTTCCCCTTCTTGGGCGTGCCCGCCTCCAGATTCGTGGAAGCCCCCCTTTTCTTCTTTCCCTCCTTAGGGGGAGGATTCTTCTTCTTCTCCTCCTCCTTCTCTTCCTCGTCGTCATCCTCAGGTACGGGGGAAGGGGCTTCTTCATCTTTGGACGTCACGTCCGAAGTACCCTTGTGACAGGGGCCACTCTTGGCTTTCCCCTTGGCCTTCTTCTCCGACGCCTTATATGGTGCCGGCACCAGCATCTCCGCCAGATGCGGGATGACCGGTTCTTCAGGCAGTGGAGTCGGACACTGGATATGCTTCGCCCTCTCCATCCAATCCTGAAAAATCAATAATAAAAGCCCAAACATCATCCTCGAAACAAACAAGTGGGGGATATGTAAAAAATAACATACCTCACTGGCGAGGTGTCTAAAATCGTGCCCACGGTCTGAATCTATGGCCGGTGGTTTCTCGTTGCCCTTAAAGAGCAACTTCCAGGCACCTTCGTGAGTGGTTTCGAAGAGCCTTTCCAGGGTTTGGTGCTTCTTCAGATTAAACTCCCACAGAGGGCGACTTCTGCTCTGGCACAGGAGGATTCGGCGAACTAGCATCACCTGTATTACATCGACAAGCTTGATGTCCTTGGCTATCATACTTTGAACGTGCATCTGCAGCGCCATCAACTCATTGGGTGAACACCAGTCTGGACTCATCTCGACCCAGGAGGTGAGCCGCATGGGAGCAACGGAGCGGAATTCGGCAGCTGCGGCCCAGGAGGTGTCGCGGGGTTCTATGATGTAGAACCATTGTTTCTGCCACTCCTTTACTGTCTCCACGAAAGTGCCTTTCGTCCAAGAGACGTTGGACAACTTACTCATCATGGCTCCTCCACACTCCGCGTGCTGGCCATCCACCACCTTCGGCTTCACGTTTAAGACTTTGAGCCATAGCCCGAAGTGGGGTTGTATGCGGAGGAAGGCCTCACACACAATGATAAACGCCGAGATGTTGAGGAAGGAGTTCGGGGACAGATCGTGGAAATCTATCCCGTAATAATACATCAGCCCGCGGACGAAGGGATGGAGTGGAAACCCTAGTCCACGGAAGAAATTAGGGATGAATACCACCCTTTCGTTAGGCTTCGGCATGGGGACGACTTGTCCCTCGGCCGCCAAACGGTGGGCGATTTCCTTCGCCAAGTATCTGGCCGCCAGAAGCTCAGTAATGCCCTCCTCCTTGACAGAGGAGACCATCCACTTGCCCTGACCTCCGGATCCGAACATGGTTGAGTGCTAGCTCGAGTGGAAAGGAGATGAGAACTTGGGCGCTGGAGCTCGAGATTGGAAGGACGGAGATGGAGATAAGGCGTGGGAGAGGAAGAGGGAATCCTTGTCCCCTTATAAAGGCAGTGAATGTTGAACGCCTCCCCACTCGCCTTAGAATTCGCCTATTCCCAAGGGTTGTGTAAATGACACGGTTGGATTACCCATACCTGCATTGATGAGAATCCCACGATAAGGGGCACGATCTCTGCTTTGGCAAAACATGCCAACGGCAACCGCGTCTCAAAACGTGAAACAATGAACACAAAAACAATTTGGAATTATGACCGGTCAGACGTAATGTCGTGCTGCAAAAAGTTGGCAGCGGATGGGACTCGTGTAAAATTATATTCTCTCTACGGTTGTGTATGGTGTGTGTGGCAGGTCCAGATACTATCATCTCATCCGAAGACTATCTTGGAGTTCGGCTAGAAGGGAACCCGCCTTGGAACACCGAAGATAATCTGCGCGCCGGACTCCTCGTCATTGAAGCCAGGTTCAGGGGCTACAGAGGGAGTCCTGGACTAAGGGGTCCTCGGGCGTCCGGCCTGTTATCCATGGGCCGGACTGATGGGCTGTGAAGATATGAAGACCGAAGATTGTACCCGTGTCCCGATTGGAATCTCCTTGGCGTGGAAGGCAAGCTTGGCGACCAACTATGAAGATTCCATCTTATGTAACCGACTCTATGTAACCCTAGATCCCCCCCCCCCCGGTGTCTATATAAACCAGAGGGTGTAGTTCGGGAAGGGGACACTCATTACCATAGTCATATAGGCTAGGCTTCTAGGGTTTAGCCATTATGATCTCGTGGTAGATCAACTGTTGTAATACTCATATTCATCAAGATCAATCAAGAAGGACGTAGGGTATTACCTCCATAGAGAGCCCGAACCTTGGTAAACATTGTGTCCTCTGTCTCCTGCAACCATTGATCCTAGACGCACAGTTCGGGACCCCTACCCAAGATCCACCGGTTTTGACACCGACAGTGGGAGCTCTGTAGCATTTATGATATTATATGTGGATGACATATTGTTGATCGGAAATGATACTAAATTTCTGAATAGCATAAAAGGATACTTGAATAAGAATTTTTCAATGAAAGACATCGGTGAATCTGCTTATATATTGGGCATCAAGATCTATAGAGATAGATCAAGATGCTTAATTGGACTTTCACAAAGCACATACCTTGATAAAGTTTTGAAGAAGTTCAAAATGGATCAAGCAAAGAAAGGGTTCTTGCCTGTGTTACAAGGTGTGAAGTTGAGTCGGACTCAATGCCCGACCACTGCGGAAGATAGAGACAAAATGAAAGTCATTCCCTATGCTTCAGCCATAGGTTCTATCTTGTATGCTATGTTGTGTACCAGACCTGATGTGTGCCTTGCTATTAGTTTGGTAGGGAGGTACCAAAGTAATCCAGGAGTGGATCACTGGGTAGCGGTCAAGAACATCCTAAAATACCTGAAAAAGACTAAGGATATGCTTCTCATTTATGGAGGTGACAAAGAACTCGTCGTAAATGTTTACGTCGATGCAAGCTTTGACACAGATCCGGATGACTCTAAGTCACAAACCGGATACGTTTTTTATTGAATGGTGGAGCTGTCAGTTGGTGTAGTTCTAAGAAAAGCGTCGTGGCGGGATCTACGTGTGAAGCAGAATACATAGATGCTTCAGAAGCAGCAAATGAAGGACTCTGGATGAAGGAGTTCATATCTGATTTGGATGCCATACCTAGTGCATCGGGTCCAATGAAAATCTTTTGTGACAATACTGGTGCAATTGCCTTGGCAAAGGAATCCAGATTTCACAAGAGAACCAAGCACATCAAGAGACGCTTCAATTCCATCCGCGATCAAGTCAAGGAGGGAGACATAGAGATTTGCAAGATACATACGGATCTGAATGTTCAGACCCGTTGACTAAGCCTCTCTCACGAGCAAAACATGATCAGCACCAAGACTCCATGGGTGTTAGAATCATTACTATGTAATCTAGATTAATGACTCTAGTGCAAGTGGGAGACTGAAGGAAATATGCCCTAGAGGCAATAATAAAGTTGTTATTTATATTTCCTTATATCATGATAAATGTTCATTATTCATGCTAGAATTGTATTAAATGGAAACTTAGTACATGTGTGAGTACATAGACAAACAGAGTGTCACTAGTATGCCTCTACTTGACTAGCTCGTTAATCAAAGATGGTTAAGTTTCCTAACCATAGACATGAGTTGTGACTTGATGAACAAGATCACATCATTAGAGAATGATGTGATTGACTTGACCCATCCATTAGCTTAGCACTATGATCGTTTAGTTTATTGCTATTGCTTTCTACATGACTTATACATGTTCCTATGACTATGAGATTATGCAACTCCTGAATACCGGAGGAACACTTAGTGTGCTATCAAACGTCACAAGTAACTGGGTGACTATAAAGATGCTCTACAGGTGTCTCCAATGGTGTTTGTTGAGTTGGCATAAATCGAGATTAGTATTTGTCACTCTGTGTATCGGAGAGGTATCTCTGGGCCCTCTCGGTAATGCACATCACTATAAGCCTTGCAAGCAATGTGACTAATGAGTTAGTTGCGGGATGTTGCATTATGGAATGAGTAAAGAGACTTGCTGGTAACGAGATTGAACTAGGTATTGAGATACTGACGATCGAATCTCAGGCAAGCAACATACCGATGACAAAGGGAACAACATATGTTGTTATACGGTTGACCGATAAAGATCTTCATAGAATATGTAGAAACTAATATGAGCATCTAGGTTCTGCTATTGGTTATTGACCGGAGATGAGTCTCGGTCATGTCTACATAGTTCTCGAACATGTAGGGTCCGCACGCTTAACGTTCGATGACGATTGGTATTATGAGTTTATGTGTTTTGATGTACTGAAGGTAGTTCGGAGTCCCGGATGTGATCACGAACATGACGAGGAGTCTCGAAATGGTCGAGACATAAAGATTGATATATTGAATGATGTTATTCGGACACCGGATGAGTTCCGGGGTCACCGGATAAATATCGGAGTGCAGGGGGTTATCGGAAACCCCGGGGGAACTAATGGGCCAACATGGGCCTAGTGAGAGAGACATGATAGGGCCCTAGGGCTGCCCCCCCCTTGAGGAGTCTGAATTGGATTAGGAGGGGGCGGCGCCCCCCTCCCTTTCCTTCTCCCTCTCTCCCTCTCCTTCCTTCCCCCTCTCTTCCCTTGTTGGAAACCTACTAGGAATAGGATTCCTATTCCTAGCAGGAATCCTACTTGGGGCATGCTCCATGAGGGCCGGCCGGCCTCCCCCCTTGCTCCTTTATATACGGGGGCAGGGGGAACCCTAGGACACACAAGTTGACAGTTGTCTTAGTTGTGTGCGGTGCCCCCTCCATAGATTTCCACCTTAGTCGTATCGTTGTACTGCTTAGGCGAAGACCTGCATCGGTAACTTCATCATCACCGTCATCACGCCATCATGCTGACAAAACTCTCCCTCGACCTCAACTGGATCAAGAGTATGAGGGACGTCACCGAGCTGGACGTGTGCAGATCGTGGAGGTGATGTGCGTTCGGTACTTGATCGGTTGGATCGCGGAGACGTTCGACTACATCAGCCGTGTTACATAACGCTTCCGCTTTCGGTCTACGAGGGTACGTGGACACACTCTCCCCTCTCATTGCTATGCATCTCCTAGATAGATCTTGCGTGATCGTAGGAAAAAATTTGAAATACTGCATTCTCCAACAGAACAGGCGGCTCAAAAGAAGCCCAACTGTGGCGGGTAGAATTATCCATGGCACGGGTTCAAAAAGTTCTTGATTATTTTTGAGAGCCCTTATGTGGCCATGTAATAGGATAGTAAAACTTCTAACTATGGCATCGTGCACCTGTTTGATAACTATTGATCATGATGAGGTGTAACACCTCTAAGTATTTGTGTGCAAGGTCTTGACCTGATCGTAATCCCTTCGAGTGTTTAAAACTCTCGAGAAAACGATGTATGATCTGGGCGTGTTAAGAGCCCATAAAGGTCATGGAGGAGAGTTGTGGTGGATTAACATGTAAGACGGGACCGGTGTAATATGAAACTGGCGGCTCAAGGGCCAGTCATAACCATGAAAGATAGCCTGAAACAAAAACACACAACATAGAAATATTAAGTCGGTGTTCGAGGCTCGACAGACTTTGCTTTCGGGGTTTAAGTCCCACTTCAAAGAAGTGTTTGGCGTGATAGCCCTTGGAGTACCCTCGCTGCTGTAAACCGGCTCTCACATGACACAAACATCATTCGAACCTCGCAAAGTTATAAGAAGCAACTTGGCAAGAGTACGGCGGGTCATATGATCAGAGAAGCAGCAAGTAAACATGCAGGTTTAACCAAGATTAATGACGTTTTGGTGCCAGTCAAAAGGGTGAGATAGCTTAACTCGTGGAGTTTGGAAGCCCCCAACTGACGCATGATAAAAAAAAGGTAAATACTCATGCACATCAATTGAGATGAAACGACAGAGACCCCGAGTTGCGGGGGTGCCGGCTTTATTTATTGATCATATATACATATGTATGTACAAAGGGAACATGAGCCAGAGCTCTCGGTGTAGTAAGGCCTTGGATGAGCTATGTTCCAAGGCCTATTGCTCTCCTCCTCAGATGTGCGAGACTCCTTACCAGGACGGAGATCAATCAAGTAGTAAGATGCATTATGAAGGTTCTTACTGACTATGAAGGGGCCTTCCCAAGGGGGTGAAAGCTTATGCATGTTAGACTGATCTTGAATCAGCCGAAACACTAAGTCGCCCTCCTGGAAAGTGCGGCTGCGAACTCTGCGGCTATGATAGCGGCGTAGGCCTTGTTGATAGATGGCAGAGCGGGCTACGGCTAAGTCACGCTCTTCCTTCAAGGCATCCAGAGAATCTTGATGAGCTTGTTTGTTGTCCTCTTCAGTGTATGATGTGACCCGAGGAGAGTCATGAATGTCGCTGGGTAAGACGGCTTCGGCGCCATAAACCATGAAGAAAGGCGTGAAACCAGTTGATCTTTTGGGGGTAGTTCATATGCTCCATAATACAGAAGGAAGCTCTTCGACACAACAACCTGGCGTGCGCTAGAGAGGAACCAGGAGTCGAGGTTTAATGCCTCATAGTATCTCTTGGTTGGCGCATTCAGGTTGATCATTGGACTGAGGGTGCGCAACAGACGCCACATCGAGTCGGATGTGCTCTCTTTGACAGAACTGTGCCATGGCTCCCTTGGAAAGGTTTGTTCCATTATCAGTAATGATGCTGTGTGGAAAGCCAAATCTGAGAATCAACTTCTTCAAAAACTTGACTGTTGTAGCTGCATCACAATTGTTGATAGCCTCTGCTTCAACCCACTTGGTAAACTTATCGACAGCGACCAACAGGTGAGTCTTCTTATCTTGGGATGGTTTAAACGGACCAACCATTTCGAGCCCCCAAACCGCAAAGGGCCAAGTTATTGGAATCATTCTGAGTTCTTGAGCCGGTACATGAGCCTGACGTGCGGACTCCTAACATCCATCACACCTTCTGACTATGTCCTCGGCGTCAGCATGAGCCATGAGCCAAAAAAACCGTGACAAAAAGCCTTTGCCGCCAAGGACTTTGAGCCGGCATGGTGGTCATAGTCGCCAGAGTGAATCTCATTGAGTATTTCACGACCTTCCTCAGGTGAAACACAACGTTGGAAAACTCATGTGATGCTCCTCCTATGTAACTCGCCGTTGAAGATTGACATAGACTTGGAACGTCGCACAATCAAGCGAGCTGTAAGCTCATCATCAAGGAGCACACCACGGGTCAAGTAGTCCGGGTAAGGGATCGTCCAATCTGGGATAGCATGCAGAGCCGCCACAAGTTTAGCCTCCGGGTCAGGAACGGCAAGATCCTCTTCCGATGGCAGTTTGACTGACGGGTTATGAAGGACGTCGAGGAAAACATTGGGAGGAACCGGCTTACACTGTGAGCCAAGGTGGGATGGAGCATCAGCCGCCTCATTCTGCC
The DNA here is from genome assembly GCF_018294505.1 of Triticum aestivum. Lineage (NCBI taxonomy): Eukaryota > Viridiplantae > Streptophyta > Magnoliopsida > Poales > Poaceae > Triticum > Triticum aestivum. The sequence continues at coordinate 153,866,341 of NC_057794.1, read as the reverse complement.
ATCGATCAATATGATCCACCTGGTAACCTTTGAAGTGACCAGCAACATTGGTGACTGCTTGTCAGTAAGCCGCTGTGAGGGGATCTTTGGAGTCCCAAGTGCCAGAAACTTGTTGAGCTACCAGGTCTGAGTCGCCCAAGCATCTGACTCGACTGAGGTTCATCTCCTTAGCAATAAGGAGGCCGTGAAGGAGGGCGTACTCAGCTGCATTGTTAGTACAGGGAAACATAAGTCTCAACACATAACAGAACGTGTCACCTCGAGGGGAAGATAAGATGACTCCAGCCCCCGAGCCCTCAAGCTGCCTAGATCCGTCAAAGTGTATAGTCCAATACGTGTTGTCTGGTTTCTCCTCGGGCGCCTGAAGCTCACTCCAGTCATTAATGAAATCCACCAGGGCTTGAGATTTGATAGTTGTATGAGGGACATACTTGATGTTATGTGGACCAAGCTCAATGGCCCACTTGGCGACCCGGATGGTTCCTTCCTTGTTGTGAATAATATCACCTAAGGGAGCCGAACTGACCACTGTGATGGGGTGTTCCAAGAAGTAATGTCTCAGCTTCCAACTTTCCATAAATACGCCAAAAACAAGTTTCTGCCAATGAGGGTAACATTGCTTGGATAGTGTCAAGACCTCGTTGACATAATACACTAGCCTCTGAACTGGGTACTCTTTACCCGCCTCCTTTCGTTCCACCACAACCGCAACGCTGACCGCCTTATTGTTAGCAGCAATGTACAGGAGCATAGGCTCTTTGGTGATCAGAGCAGCAACGACGGGCGGCTCAACTAGTTGCTTCTTGAGGGCCTCAAGGGCGTCGTTGGCGGCAGCACTCCACTTGAAGTAGTCTGTTTTCTTGAGCATCTGGTACAAAGGAATTGCTTTCTCACTGAGGCGGCTTATAAACCGACTCAAGGCTGCAACTCGACCCACCAAGCATTGAACGTCATTGAGATTCTTGGGCTCCGTAAGTGAAGTGATTGCCTTGATCTTCTCTGGATTTGCCTCAATACCATGCTCGGATACCAGGAAACCAAGTAACTTGCCAGCAGGGACTCCAAATACACACTTGTTCGGGTTAAGTTTCATCTAATACGTGCGAAGGTTTGCAAAGGTCTCCCTGAGGTCATCCAGCAGAGTCGCCTTCTTGGCTGATTTGACCACAATGTCATCAACATAGGCATGAACGTTGCATCCAATCTGATCGTGAAAACAGTTTTGAACACACTAGTGGTAAGTCGCCCCTGCACTCTTGAGTCCGAAGGGCATGGAGACATAACAGAAAGCTCCAAAGGGGGTGATGAAAGTCGTCTTCTCTTGGTCCTCGACGGCCATCTTGATCTGATGATAGCCGGAGTAAGCATCCAAGAAACAGAGGTCTCACAGCCTGCAGTGGCATCGATGATCTGATCAATGCGAGGGAGGGAGAAAGGATCATTGGGGCAGGCTTTGTTGAGGTCTGTGTAGTCGATACACATATGCCAAGTGCCATTTTTCTTGAGAACAAGCACTAGGTTAGCCAGCCATTCAGGATGGAGAACTTCAACGATGAACCCGGCAACTAGGAGCAGGGCCACCTCTTCACCAATTGCTTTGCGCCTCTCCTCGTTAAACTGACGGAGGTATTGTTTGATTGGTTTAAACTTAGGATCCACATTAAGGTGGTGCTCAGTGAGTTTTCTTAGTACACCTAGCATGTCAGAAGGTTTCCATGCAAAGATGTCCCGATTCTCACGGATAAACTCGACGAGCGCTCTTTCCTATTTGGTGTCCATGTCAGCCCCGATAGTGAACTTCTGGGATGAGTCGCCAGGAACGAACTCAATGTCCTTGGTATCTTTGGCTGATTTGAACTTGAGTGGCGGGTCAGCTTTAGTGGTGGGTTTTTTCAGAGGCATCATATCAGTCGGGTCTACATTATTAGTGTAGAACTTGAGCTCCTCCGTAGCGCAAGCTGTTTCTGCATACGCGGCGTCACCCTCTTCACATTCTAGGGAGATCTTCCTGTCACCATTGACCGTAATGGTGCCACAAGGACAAAGCATTTTGAGCTTAAGGTAGACGTAGCAGGGCCGAGCCATGAACTTGGCGTAGGCCAGCCGTCCAAAGGGGGCATGGTATGGACTCTTAATCTTGACCACCTCAAAGGACAAAGACTCACATCTGTAATTGGTGTCTGACCCAAACGCCGCATCCAACTTCACCTGGCCAATTGGATAGGCTGACTTGCCAGGGACAATTCCATGGAAAAAGGTAGTGGATGGGGAGACGTCTTTCTCAGACAAGCCCATGCACCGAAGAGTGTCGTAGTAGAGAATATTAATGCTACTCCCCCCATCCATGAGCACCTTGGCGAGAGAATAGCCCCCAACTTGAGGCGCCACCACTAAGGCTAGATGGCCCAAATTTTCGACCCGGGCGGGTGATCCTCCCTACTCCAGGTGATTGGGTGCTCTGACCTATTAGACTTAGGTTTAGGGAATTGCTCGACACCCCTGGAGGTGCGGCTATGTTGTATATATATATAGGGTACACAGAGGTGTATAATACAGAGTACAATACATATACAAAGGCTACATATTTATATAGTCTAACACCCTCCCTCAATCTTAACTATGGCCTGAGGTACAAAGCAAGTTAAGATTGTGCCTACAACCTACAAACTGTGGTTGTGGTAGAGGCTTCATGAAGATGTCAGCAAGTTGATCTTTAGAGGAGATAAACTTGATGTGAAGTAGCTTCTATGCAACATGTTCCCTCACAAAATGATAATCAACTTCGATGTGTTTCGTTCGGGCATGAAATACTAGATTGGATGACAAGTATGTAGCACCGATGTTGTCACACCAAAGGACATGTGGCTGAGCTTGAGACACACCCATCTCTCTCAATAAATACTGCACCCAAATGATCTCAGCTGTAGCATTAGCAACTGCTTTGTATTCAGCTTCAGTACTATTGCGAGACACTATAGACTGTTTGCGAGCATTCCAGGCGATCAAGTTGGGTCCAAGAAAGAATGCATATCCCCCCGTGGATCGCCTGTCATCCGGACTCCCAGCCCAATCCGCATCAAAAAATGCCGAAAACTGACAGGATGTTGCAGGCTCAAGAAGTAAGCCATACAAGGCAGTGAGACGAACATAGCGCAGAATACGCTTGACGGCTAACCAGTGAGAAGTCCGAGGAGCATGAAGATATTGACACACACGATTAACTGCATAGGAAATATCAGGTCAAGTGATGGTCAAGTATTGCAGACCTCCAACAACATTGCGGTACTCTGTGGCATCATCAGAAGTGAGAGGATCTCCATCAAGAGCAGATAGCAGATCAGTGGCACACATGGGAGTAGTAGCATGTTTGCATTTGAGCATACCAGCACATTGCAACAAGTCCATAGAATACTTATGTTGTGTGAGAGTCAACCCAATAGAGGACCGCAAACTCACTACTGAGAGCAGACAGGAGACGATCAATACCAGTATCTGAGGAGCTGATAAGAATGATGTCATCAACATAAACCAGCAGATACATCGTCACCCGAGGTCGTTGAAAAAGAAATAGTGATGTGTCAGTAGTCGAGGGGACAAAACCAAGAGCTCGAAGAGCAGAACCCAACCGCGCATGCCATGCGCGAGGGGCCTGCTTCAGCCCATAGAGCGCCTTGACCAGACGACATAGGTGACGAAGTCGTGCAGGATCAACAAACCCCGGAGGCTGATGCATATAAACCTCCTCAGTTAGAACACCATGAAGAAAAGCATTGTGAACATCCAACTGATGAAGAGACCAGCCTCGAGTAACAGCCAAGGAGAGCGGCAGTCGAATGGTAGTTGGTTTAACCACTAGGCTGAAAGTATCCTCATAGTCAATACCATACCGTTGTTTGAAGCCATTGGCCACTAATCGTGCCTTGTATCGCTCAATGGAACCATCAGCATGCTTCTTGACTTTGAAGACCCACTTGGAATCAATAACATTGATGCCAGAAACTGGAGGAACCAACAGCCAAGTACCATTCTTCAGCAGCGCCTGATACTCCTGCTCCATGGCAGTACGCCAGTGAGGAATCCCAAGAGTAGCCTGAAAATGACGGGTTCGGCAGAAGGATTATCCTGTAACTATGCAACACAGGCAGCGAGCCATGCAACCATTCCATCCGTGTGTTCCTTGGGACAAAAGATCCCAGACCGACTACGTGTATGAGGGCGCTGAGGAGCAGCCACCAGTGGCGCCGGAGGTGGTGAGGGCGACGTAGAAGGCACATTAGAAGACGTGGTCGACAACGAGTCAGGCGACACATGTGAGCTAGTCACAGGGCCCGGTGAAGATGGCTTGGTTGAAGTCGCATCGAAGAGGCCCGAAGCGGCCGCCCCTGACAAGGTGAGGACGAATCTAGCAAGGCTGACTCGGGCCACCGCAAGGCCTGCTCAGGCGACGGGTAGGCGAAGCCAGCCCAGGTGACCACGAGGCCTGCCCAGGCGAAAAGGCAGGTGAGGCCGGCAGAGATGATGCATCAGGCGAGGGCGGCTCAGGCGTGCATGGTGCACGCATGCGATCACCACCCTCCTCAGGTGCAACCGCCGGCTCCTGATCCATGAGCAACTCCAAACGAGCTCCACGACCAATACCTACAACATGATTAGGAAGCAACGCAGGAGAGTATGCAATATCAACAAACTGATCAGGCGACGGAGAGGTAGAATGAACGGGTGGTGTTGGTGTGGCAGCAGATGGGACCCGTACGGCTGGGGCGGCGGCGCTCCATAGGGCTGGGGCAGCAGTGGCAACGCCGCCCCGTAGGACGATGGCTGCGGTTGCACCCCATAGTGCTACGCTAGCGGCACCCCGTAGGACGGCGGCTGCGGCTGCACCCCATAGGAAGGCAGCGGCGGCGCCCCGTAGGACGAGTCGGATAGACCAGCACCAAACATTGCAGATGCGATCGGGGCAGCGGTCGAAGGTGCTGCGATCGGGGCAGCAGCCGACCCCGAGTTGACTGCAGCCAGTGGCCGAGATGCCATGAACGGCGACTAAAGGGCCAGGGGAGGTGATGGTGCACCGGTCGGGGAAGGTGCAGCGGCCGGGGGAGGCGCGGTGGCGGCGAGAGCGGCAGCAGAAGACATAGACCAACCTAATCTGATACCTAGACTTAGGTTTATGGAATTGCTCAACGCCCCTAGAGGTGCGGCTATGTTGTATATATATATAGGGTACACAGAGGTGTACAATACAGAGTACAATACATATATAAAGGCTACATATTTATATAGTCTAACATGACCATCTCAGGTACTATGGTACTGCCGGCTCAACCATGTTGATGTGGCGTTTCTTAAGCTTGCGACCTCTTTTGTCCGTCTTGGTAGCAAACACATGGTACTGGCCGTTGTTTAGCTAATTGGGGTTACTCTAGTAACCAGTCTGATTGCCCTGTTGCTGGTTCCCCGGTTGTTGACTGTTTCCTTTGTGTCCCTGGTAACATCCGCCCGAGCCGCCGGCCCCTTGGAAATGCGGTTGGTGGTATCCGCCAGCTGACTCGCCACTGGATGATCCTGGGCCGCCGCCACAACCTCCTTGGTGGTTTTGGAACCGCTGCGAAAAGGCTCTCATGATGCTGCAATCCTCCCAAGAGTGGGTGGCCGGCTTATTAGGGAGGCTATGTTTTGGACATGGCCCCTTTAGGGCTTCGTCGAAATTCTTGGGTTTGAAATTATTCCCAGCGCCGGGCCTTTTCGGGTATTTGGACCTTGCATTGGTGTTTGCGACACGGTCTGGCCTGCCTTCCGGGTTCTTGCATTTTCCACCGTTGCCACTATTACCTTGCTGGTGGCCCTTACCACCATTGCCCTTTTTCCCCTCGTCGTTTGGAGCCTCATCTGCACCAGGGTCTTTAGTGGAATCAGACTCTGCGTAATTTGTGAGGGAATTCATGAGCTCCCCCATGTCCGTGACGCTCCTCTTGAGGCGCCCAAGCTTCTGGACAAGGGGGTCGAAGTGACAGATCTGCTCTAGTATCAGGACCGCCTTAGCCGCCGTGATGTTGTCCGAAGAGTGGATGATATCTGCCACCCGGCCCACCCAATGGTGGGCCGACTCGTTGTCGCGTTGAATGCAATGTTGGAGGTCGATGATGGTTTTGGGACACTTGCAAGTGCCCTGGAAGTTTTTAATAAAACACTCCTTCAGCTCAGCCCACGTGTTGATGGAGTTGGAGGGCAAGGTTTTTAACCAAGTACAGGTCGGCCTCTCTAACATCATGGTGAGGTATTTCGCGCATATTGCGTCACTGACGTCCAACATGTCCTTGGTGAGCTCGTAGCTATCTATCCAAGACGTTGGCTCAAGGTCCGCCATGTAGTTAGGGACCTTCCTGGGACCCTTGAAGTCCTTGGGCATGCGCTCATTGCATAGAGCCGGAGCCAGGCAAGGTATCCCAAGGGTCCTTCCAGTGGGGGTCAATTGGGTTGTGACCGGTGGATATAGAGCCGCGTCGTTTGCCGCCTCGGCCACCCGTTGGGCACGTGCGGAGTCAACCATGTCTTGAGCATTAGGAGCTCTCATGTGCGGCAAGACTCGGGGTGGCTCGTGATGTTGACGGGCGCTGCTGGACACAGCTGGTGAGTTGGCATGGTGGCTTCTGCTCTGGCTCGGGGCCGGGGTAGAGTGAAGGCACTCCCTGCTGTAAGAATAGTTGGCCTACTGAGTCATCACTGTTTTTAGCATCTCGATGTCATTGCATGCCTCAACCTCGATGGGCGACTGTCCCGTACTGGGGAGTGCGGCCAAATTGGTCGTCGCGGTGAGGAGGTTATCCACCGGGTTAGTGAAGTGACCCGCCGGTGTGAAGAAACGACGGGGGGGGGGCGTCTCGTGATGTGGACCTGGCTCCTGCTGGGGCTGTAGTGTTGGTCGGGTGGCACGGCCCGCTGTGGGATGAACTCTAGGGTTTTGTCGTATGGCGGGTGACAGGCGCGTCAGCCTCCAGGTCATGAAGGCGCGTATCTGGAGGGGTGGCGAACAGTTGAGTGGGCTCGAGGCTAGGAGGAAGGTGACAATGTCTACGCTTGTGAACCGCCTCCGAAGCACTCCGGCGCTGTTCCAAGTGCCAGGCCTTGGCCCTTAGTCGTTCGGCCTCAACCCTCATCTCAGATTGCATACCCGCCATGCAAGTGTTCTCTGCGTCTATGTCAGCCTAGATCTTGGTCATATGATCGTGAAGCTTGGTTACCTCGGCATTGTGTTCGGCGTGGTTCTCAGGTGTCACTAGCGTGGCGAGGAGCATGGTGAGAGCCGCAGCCATCCCCGTCAAGGCCTGGGCCGGCGATAGCGCTCATGTGGGGTTAGAGGTTCCCGTGCCGACTGTGGCGGCTACCGCCGCCGGGTCAGTCCTGAGAGTCGCTCCAGCCATGTAGTCCGTGGACCAAGCGGGTGGGTCGGGAGAGTCCTAGGTCGCTCCGCCTCCAAGACCCCCTCCAAGCAAACCATCATGGAGCGGGAAGATTGGCTCGCCGTCGCTCGAGGCAAAATCATCGTCGGGGTGGATGAGTGTGTCGCCGTCGGAAGCCGAGCCGTCGGGGTATTCATCCCCTTGGATAAAACCGACAAACGCATGTTTCAGCCTGGCGGGTGGCTTGTACTGAGCCGGCTTGACAAGGTTGATGTAGACGCCCGGCCCAGGGTCGAATCGTGAGCCGAGTGTGGTGCGGCGGGTCTCTTGCCAGCCCTAGAAACGGCGAGTCGTGAACACTGGGCCGATTCGATGATCTCGACGAAGGCGTCCAGCTCAGGCTCAAATCCGCCGCGCCTGCCGATGAAGACGTTGATTCTGCCAAAGGGGACCCGGTACCCGTACTTGATTGAGTCAGCCTCGGGGCTCCAAGCTGAATCGTTGATGTAGAGCTTGCCGCGACGACTCTTTGTCATGCGGCCGATGACGTACCCTTCGAGCCCCAGAGGAGGGCCCTTCGAATACTCAACACCACCGTGCGACAGCCCCATGGTGGGCGACAACTATCGTGGTATTTCCGCGGCAGATGTCCTCATAGGACTTAGTCGTGAGTCTATCACGTCGAGTGGTAGATCGAAGGGGTTAAGTGGACATGAAGGACACGAGGGTTTATACAGGTTTGGCCCCACTCGGAGAGGTAAAAGCCTACATCTTGTTTTGGGTGTATCGATTATGATCTTGAGACTTAGGTGCGCTAGGTGAAGGAAATATGCCCTAGAGGCAATAATAAAGTTGTTATTTATATTTCCTTATATATCATGATAAATGTTTATTATTCATGCTATAATTGTATTAACCGGAAACTTAGTACATGTGTTAATACATAGACAAACAGAGTGTCCCTAGTATGCCTCTACTTGACTAGCTCGTTAACCAAAGATGGTTAAGTTTCCTGACCATAGACATGTGTTGTCATTTGATGAACGGGATCACATCATTAGAGAATAATGTGATGGACAAGACCCATCCATTAGCTTACCATAATGATTGTTTAGTTTTATTGCTATTGCTTTCTTCATGACTTATACATATTCCTCTGACTATGAGATTATGCAACTCCCGAATACCGGAGGAACACCTTGTGTGCTATCAAACATCACAACGTAACTAGGTGATTACAAAGATGCTCTACAGGTGTCTCCGAAGGTGTTTGTTGAGTTGGCATAGATCGAGATTAGGATTTGTCACTCCGAGTATCGGAGAGGTATCTCTGGGCCCTCTCGGTAATGCACATCACTATAAGCCTTGCAAGCAATGTGACTAATGAGTTAGTTGCAGGAAGATGCATTACGGAACAAGTAAAGAGACTTTCCGGTAATGAGATTGAACTAGGTATGATGATACCGACGATCGAATCTTGGGCAAGTAACATACCGATGACAAAGGGAATAACGTATGTTGTTATGCGGTTTGACCGATAAAGATCTTGGTAGGATATGTAGGAGCCAATATGAGCATCCAGGTTCCGCTATTGGTTATTGATCGGAGATGTGTCTCGGTCATGTCTACATAGTTCTCAAACCCGTAGGGTCCACACGCTTAACGTTAGATGACGATTTGTATTATGATTTATGTGTTTTGGTGACCGAAGTTTGTTCGGAGTCCCGGATGAGATCACGGACATGACGAGGAGTCTCTAAATGGTTGAGAGGTAAATATTCATATATTGGAATGTTGTATTCAGACATCAGAATGGTTCCGAGTGATTCGGGTATTTTATTGGAGTACCGAGGGGTTACCGGAACCCCCCGGAGGAAATCATGGGCCTCATGGGCCATGGGAGAGAAGAAGGGACAGCCCACAAGGGGGAGGCGCACGCCCCCCAAGGGGGGTCCAAATAGGAAGGGGAGGGGGTGTGGTGCCCCTTTCCCTCTTCCTCTCCTCTCCTTCCCTCTTTCCCCCTCTATTGGAAGGAAAAGGTGGGGGACGAGTCTTACTTGGACTAGGAGTCCAAGTAGGACTCCCCCCTTGGCGCGCCCCACCTAGGTCGCCGGCCTCCTCCTCCCCCTTTTATATACGGGGGCGGGGGCACACCAAGAAATCTCTTAGCCGTGTGCGGTGCCCCCTTCCACAGTTTACTCCTCCGATCATAGCATCGTAGTGCTTAGGCGAAGCCCTGTGCGGATCACATCATCATCACCGTCACCATGCCGTCGTGCTGTTGGAACTCTCCCTCGACCTTCTACTGGATCAAGAGCTCCAGGGACGTCATTGAGCTGAACATGTGCTGAACACGGAGGTGACGTACATTCAGTACTTGGATCGGTTGGATCGTGAAGACGTTCGAGTACATCAACCGTGTTAATCTAACGCTCCCGCTTTTGGTCTACGAGGGTATGTGAACACACTCTCCCCGTCTCATTGCTATGCATCTCCTAGATAGATCTTGCATGATCATAGGAATTTTTTTGAAATTGCATGCTATGTTCCCCAACACTAGGCCAGCCCTAAAGCACGAGAGATTGTAAGTTGTTCCTTCTAACCCGGGGCTCCCCTTTATATATACAGGTAGAGGCCCGGGTAGTACATGAGAGTCCAAGCCGGGAACGATTCCTCAACTTGTTCCCTAAGTAAAGAAAACATATACACGACGGTTTGCAAACAGGCCTAAGCCAGCACATGATGAGCCGGCCCAATGGAGGGCGACTCATTCTCCTCCTGATCATATTCAGTAGAATACGGCCCACCTGGCCCAGCTCCTTGTAAGTCGCCATTGGTGACTCGGCCCTAGACGGGCGGGTCGTATCCTGGGGTTATATCCCCAACAAACACCCAAAGGGTTTACTAGAGTCAATAATCTAGTTCACATCGCCATGTGATTAATGCCCAAAGATTACTAAGGTGTGATATGTTTTGCTTGTGAGGGAGGTTTAGTCAATGGGTCTGCTACATTTAGATCCGTATGTATATTGCAAATTTCTATGTCTACAATGCTCTGCATGGAGCTACTCTAGCTAATTGCCCCCACTTTCAGTATGTATCCAGATTGAGACTTAGAGTCATCTGGGTCGGTGTAAAAGCTTGCATCGACATAACTCTTTACGACAAACTCTTTATCACCTCCATAACTGAGAAATATTTCCTTAGTCCTCTAAGGATGATTTTGACCATTGTCCAGTGATCTACTCCTGGATCACTATTGTACCCCCTTGCCAAACTCATGGCAAGGTACACAATAGGCCAGGTACACAGCATGGCATACTTTATAAAACCTATGGCTAAGGCATAGAGGATGACTTTCATTCTCTCTCTATCTTCTGTCGTGGTCGGGTTTTGAGTCTTACTCAACTTCACACCTTGCAACACAGGCAAAAAACTCTTTATTTGACTGATCTATTTTGAACTTCTTCAAAATCTTGTCAAGGGATGTGCTTTGTGAAAGTCCTATTAAGCATCTCGATCTATCCCTATAGATCTTGATGCCCAATATATAAGCAACTTCACTAAGGACTTTCATTGAAAAATTCTTATTCAAGTATCCTTTTATGCTATCCAGAAATTCAATATCATTTCCAATCAATAATATGTCATCCACATATAATATCAGAAATGCTACAGAGCTCCCACTCACTTTCTTGTAAATACAGGCTTCATCATAAGTCTATATAAAACCATATGCTTTGATTACCTTATGAAAGCATATATTCCAACTCCGAGATGCTTGCACCAGTCCATAGATGGATCGCTGGAGTTTGCACAGTTTGTTAGCACCTTTAGGATCGACAAAACCTTTTGGTTGCATCATATACAACTCTTCTTCAATAAATCCATTAAGGAATGCAGTTTTGACATCCATTTGCCAGATTTCATAAAATGCGACAATTGCTAACATGATTCGGACAGACTTAAGCATTGCTATGAGTGAGAAAATCTCGTCGTAGTCAACTCCTTGAACTTGTCAAAAACCTTTTTGCGACAAGTTGAGCTTTGTAGACAGTAACATTACCATGAGTATCATTCTTCTTCTTGAAGATCAATTTATTCTCTATGGCTCGCCGATCATCGGGCAAGTCAACCAAAGTCCACACTTTGTTCTCATGCATGGATCCTATCTCAGATTTCATGGCCTCAAGCCATTTATCGGAACTTGGGCTCATCATCACTTCCTCATAGTTTGTAGGTTCGTCATGGTCTAGTAACATGACTTCCAGAACAGGATTACCATACCACTCTGGTGCGGAACATGCTTTGGTTGACCTGCACGGTTCGGTAGTAACTTGATCTGAAGTTTCATGATCATTATCATTAGCTTCCTATCTAGTTGGTGTAGGCATCACTGGAACTGATTTCTGTGATGAGCTACATTCCAATTCGAGAGAAGGTACATTTACCTCATCAAGTTCTACTTTCCTCCCACTCACTTTTTTCGAGAGAAACTCCTTCTCTAGAAAGGATCCATTCTTAGCAACAAAAAATCTTGCCTTTGTATCTGTGATAGAAGGTGTACCCAACAGTTTCTTTTGGGTATCCTATGAAGACACACTTCTACGATTTGGGTTCAAGCTTATCAATTTGAAACTTTTTCACATATGCATCGCAACCCCAAACTTTAAGAAACCACAGCTTAGGTTTCTTGCCAAACCATAGTTCATACGGTGTCGTCTCAACGGATTTAGATGGTGCCCTATCTAATATGAATGCAGTTGTCTCTAATGCATAACCCCAAAATGATAGTGGTAAATCGGTAACATACATCATAGATCGCAACATATCTAATAAAGTACGACGTTCGGAAACACCATTACACTGTGGTGTTCCAACTGGCATGAGTTGTGAAACTATTCCACATTGTTTTAAATGAAGGCCAAATGCATAACTCAAATATTTGCCTCTGTGATCAGATCGTAGAAACTTCATTTTCTTGTTATGATGATTCTTCACTTCACTCTAAAATTCTTTGAACATTTCAAATGTTTCAGACTTGTGTTTCATCAAGTAGATATACCCATATCTGCTCAAATCATCTGTGAAGGTCAGAAAATAACGATACCTGCCGCGTGCCTCAACACTCATTGGACCGCATACATCAGTATGTATTATTTCCAATAAGTCATTGGCTTGCTCCATTGTTCCGGAGAACGGAGTTTTAGTCATCTTGCCCATGAGGCATGGTTCGCAAGTATCAAATGATTCATAATCAAGTGATTCCAAAAGCCCATCTGCATGGAGTTTCTTCATGCGCTTTACACCAATATGACCTAAATGGTAGTGCCACAAATATGTTGCACTATTATTATCAAGTTTGTGTCTTTTGGCATCA